>NW_017672158.1:175964-206736 GCF_001879085.1 Nicotiana attenuata | reverse complement strand
CTTGGCACCTCCTCGCTGCACCGTGTCTCTAAGGACACACAAATGAGGATCATCAAACTGCCGATCACGGATATGCTCCAATAATGAAGAACGAGCGACCGTGCAAGCCAACACACGACTGGGCTTAGAAATTTCCAGCCTCACAAATCGATTGGCCAAAGCCTGAACATCCAAAGCAAGCGGCCTCTGACTGACCGGAATAAAAGCAAGACTGCCCATACTGGCTGACTTCCTACTCAAAGCATCGGCCACCACATTGGCCTTCCCCGGATGATATAAAATGGTGACATCATAATCCTTCAACAATTCCAACCATCTCCTCTGCCTCAAATTCAACTCCTTTTGCTTGAACAAGTACTGAAGACTCTTGTGATCAGTAAACACCTCACACGCCACGCCATACAAATAATGCCTCCAAATCTTCAAGGCGTGAACTATGGCTGCCAACTATAAATCATGCACTGGATAATTCTTCTCATGAATCTTCAATTGCCTCGAAGCATAGGCAATGACCTTGCCATCCTCCATCAACACTGCACCAAGCCCAATACGGGAAGCATCACATAAACTGTATAAGGCCCTGATCCTGTGGGCAAAACCAACACCGGTGTCGTAGTCAGAGCTGTCTTGAGCTTCTGAAAGCTCGCCTCACACTCATCCGACCATCTGAACTGGGCACCCGTCTGGGTCAATCTGGTCATCGGGGCTGCAATAGATGAAAATTCCCTCCACGAACCGTCTGTAGTAGCCTGCCAACCCCAAGAAACTCCGAATCTTTGTAGCTGATGCTGGTCTAGGCTAGTTCTTGACTGCCTCTATCTTCTTTGGGTCCACCTGAATACCCTCAGCTGATTACAACATGACCCAGAAATGCAACTAAAATCAGCCAGAACTCACATTTGGAGAACTTGGCATATAACTGGCTATCCACTCAGAGTCTGAAGAACCACTCTAAGGTGCTGCTCGTGCTCCTCCTGGCTGCGGGAGTATATCAATATATCATTAATGAACACTATCACAAATGAATCCAAATAAGGCCTGAACACTCGGTTCATCAGGTCCATGAAAGTTGCCGGGGCATTTGTTAACCCAAATGACATAACCAAGAACTCATAATGCCCATACCAAGTGCGAAAGGCTGTCTTAGGGACATCGGATGCCCTAATCCTCAACTGATGGTAACCAGATCGCAAGTCAATCTTGGAAAATACTCTGGCACCCTGAAGCTGGTCGAACAAATCATCAATCCTCGATAGTGGATACTTATTCTTGATCGTTACCTTGTTCAATTGCCGGTAATCAATACACATTCTCATTGACCCATCCTTCTTCTTAACAAATAATACCGGCGCACCCCAAGGTGAGACACTGGGTCTAATGAAACCCTTCTCAAGCAAATCCTGCAACTGTTCTTTTAACTCTTCAACTCCGGCGGGGCCATACGATATGGAAGAATAGAAATGGGCTGAGTGCCCGGAGCTAGATCGATGCAGAAATCAATATCCCTGTCGGGTGGCATACCCGGTAGCTCTGAAGGAAAAACATCAGGGAAATCACGAACAACGGGCACAGAATCGATAGAGGGAACCTCAGCACTGGAATCCCGAACATAAGCTAAATAAGCCAAACACCCCTTCTCGACCATACGCCGAGCCTTCACATACGATATGACACTGCGGGTAGAATGACCTGGAGTCCCTCTCCACTCTAAGCGAGGCATACCCGGTAAAGCTAAGGTCACAGTCTTGGCATGGCAGTCCAAGATAGCGTGATAGGGTGATAACCAGTCCATCCCCAATATGATATCAAAGTCGACCATATCTAAAATCAACAGATCTACACGAGTCTCCAAACCCCCAATCACCACAACACAAGAGCGATGGACTCGATCGACCACGATGGAATCACCCACCGGCGTAGACACATAAACAGGAATACCCAACGCATCACTAGGCATGATCAAATACGGGGCAAAATAGGATGACACATACGAATACGTAGACCCCGGATCAAACAACACTGAAGCATCACTATCACAAACCAGAACCGTACCTGTGATAACCGCATCTGAAGCCTCTGCCTCGGGCCTAGCCTGAAGAGCATAACATCGGGGCTGGGCCCCACCACTCTGATCTACCTCTCTGGGACGGCCTGCTGCTGGCTGGCCTCCACCTCTGGCAGTTTGAGCTCCACCTCTATGACCTCTACCTCTACCTCTAGTACCTCTACCCCCGCCTCTAGCTGGTTGGGCGGCTTGTGGAACATCTGGTGCCTGAATCATAGGACGGGGGCCCTGCTGCTGAGAACTGCTCGAAGCTCGAGGGCAATACCTAGCAATGTGCCTCGTGTCGCCACAAGTAAAACAAGCCCTCTGCTGCTGAGTCTGCTGGCCCTGTCGACCTGAATGACCACCACGGAAACTCTAGAGCGACGGCGCACTAATAGGAGCTGGCGGTGCACTGAATGGCTGCTGATCAGAATAATGCCCATGGAAACCACGATCACCTGGGGCACCCTGAGAAACCTGGAGGGCTGACTGGAAAGACCTAGAAGGTTGACCCCTATCATAAGAATCTCTGCCTCCAGATGAGGCACCACTGAATCGGCCTGACTGACGGGGTCTCTTGTCTGCTCTATGACCACCCCCCTGTGGCAATACCATCTCGATCCTCCGGGCCACATTGGCCGCCTCCTGAAAAGTGATGTCACTCCCCGCCTCTCTAGCCATCTGGAGACGAATAGGCTGAATAAGTCCATCAATAAACCGTCTCACTCTCTCCCTCTCAGTGGGGAGTATGACAATAGCATGGCGAGCCAACTCAATAAACCTGGTCTCGTACTGGGTGACCGACATGGATCCCTGATGGAGACGCTCGAACTGCCTCCGATAGGCCTCACGCTGCGTGATAGGGAGAAACTTCTCCAGAAACAACACTGAAAACTGATCCCATGTCAAGGCTGGAGACCCTGCTGGTCTAGCTAAACAGAAATCCCTCCACCAAGTCTTGACGGATCCAGATAGGCGAAATGCAGCAAAGTCCACTCCATTGGACTCAACAATACCCATGTTCTGAAGAACCTCGTGGCAGCTGTCCAAATAATCCTGAGGATCCTCGGTAGATGCACCGCTGAAAGTAGTAGTGAAGAGTTTGGTGAACCTATCCAACCTCCATAAAGCATCGGCTGACATAGCTGCCCCATCACCGGCCTAGGCTACCACACCCGGCTGAGCTGCTCCAACTGGATGAACTGCTGGAGTCTGAATCGGGGGAACTCCCTGCTCCGAAGTACGAGTAGCAGGAGTCTGGGCCCCTCCTCCAGCCTGAGAGACGGCTGGTGCTACAGGAAGCAAACCTGCTCGGGTGACGCTCTCCATGAGGCCCACCAATCGGACTAGAGCATCCTGAAGAACTAGGGTAGCAATAAACCCCTCTGGGACCTGAGCTGGGCCCACCGGAACTGCTGGGGCTGGGGCCGGAACCTCCTCGTCAATGTCAACCTGAGGCTCCGCCACTGGTGCTGCTGCTCGGGGCTGAGCTCCGCCCCTACCTCGGCCTCTAGCACGGCCTCGGCCTCGCCCTCTGCCCCTAGCGGGAGCTGTCTGGGGCTCGGACTGCTGATCGGAAGATGAAGAAGCACGTGTTCTCGCCATCTGCGAAAGAATAGAGTAGAAATTAATTTAGCATTGAGAAACCAAACCGCACGACAAGAAAGAACAAATGTGAAACTTTTCCTAACTCGGTAGCCTCTGGGGATAAATACAGACGTCTCCGTACCGATCCCTCAGACTCTACTAAGTTTGTCTGTGAGTTGTGAGACCTATGTAACCTACTGCTCTGATACCAACTTGTCACGACCCGGATTTCCCACCCTCGGGAGTCGTGATGGCGCCTACTCGTAGAAGCTAGGCAAGCCAAATTTTTAATTACTTTCCGTTTACAACATAATCCCTTTTAACAATTAATGGCAACAATATGAAAACAATGAAATTAAATAGTAGCGGAAGTCTTAATTATAGAAACTGTATCAACATGCGGAATAATCAATATAATCCTCTACCCAAGACTGGTGTCACAATACTCACGAACTGCTAAGAAATACTAAACCCAAACGTCTGAAAGAAAACATAAGCTGTTTGTCTCGATACAATGAGGCAACAGGCTAAAAAGACAGAATAAGGGAGACGCCGGGCTTGCAGACGCATGCAAGGATACCTCGGGACTCACCGGACTGAAGGCCTACTCCCGTACTAATGTTGCTGGTGCTGGTGCTCGAAACCTGGACCTGTGCAAATAGCATAGAGTGTAGCATCAGCACAACCGATCCCATGTGCTGGTAAGTGTCTGGCCTAACCCCGGAGAGGTAGTGACGAGGCTACGACCTGACTCCAGACAAACCTGTGCAGACATATATATACAAGTACCACCGAAAAGTAGCAAGAAAATGACAATTTAAGCAGGGGAAGGGAACATGCTTTAGGGGTGACCGATAGAAACAAAATATCAGGAATAACGGTACGTACATCTACAGTTTAACTCCTAACAATAATGAAAAGATAAGGCAACTTTCATATTCAACTGATCTTGTTGCAGGCGTGCAACCCGATCCCATTTCTCAATATCTCGTGGTAGGCGTATCACCCGCTCCCATTTCAATTTCACTCGTGGTAGGCGCACCACCCGCTCCCATTTCGGTATCACTCGTGGTAAGCGTACCACCCGCTCCCATTTCAATATATCATTTGCGGTAGGCATACCACTCGCTCCCATTTCAATATCATTTGTGGTAGGCGTTCCACTCGCTCCCATTTCAATATATCATTTGTGGTAGGCGTACCACTCGCTCCCATTTCAATATTATTTGTGGTAGGCGTACCACCCGCTCCCTTTACTTTCAACATAATACACAATACAATCCCGGCAAGGGAACAATCAAATTAATACTCTTCCCGACAAGGGAACAATCACAACAAGTCAAACATCCCGGCAAGGGAGAGTCAGCTATAACCAATCCTATTCAACTTTTTCCTGGCACAACTAATACCAATATTTAATCACAACGTTCATAGGATCAAACAAGGGTACACAATTATCAAATTAAGACTCACGGTCATGCTTGACACCGACGCATAGATACTCGTCACCATGCCCATACGTCATACTCAACACAAACAAGTAGCAATTATGACTCAACTCCTAATCCCTGAAGCTAAGGTTAAACCAAACACTTACCTCGATGCTTTGAACTCATCTCAAGCCTCAACTATAGCTTTACCCCAAAATTCCACCTCCAATCCGCTCGAATCTAGTCACAAATTACTTAATTGCATTAATAAACACTAAATGAATCAATTTGAATGCATAAAAATGAATTTCCCAAAGTTTTTCCCAAAAATTCCAAAATTGCCCCCGGGCCCATGTGGTCAAAACCCGAGGTTCGAACCAAAACCCGGTTACCCATTCCCCCACGAACTCAAATATGCAATTTATTTTAAAATCGGACCTCAAATTGAGGTCCAAATCCCCAATTTATAGAATACCTAGGTTCTACCCAAACCGCCCAATTTCTCCCATGAAAATCATTTATTTTAAGTTGAAAACATGTTAAATGATGTTAATGAGTGAAAGAATTAAGTAGAAATCGACTTACAAATGATTTGGGATGAAACTTGTTCTTGAAAAATTGCCTAAGGAGTTGTATTTTGAAAGTGGGGTGAAAAATGATTTAAAATTCGACTAAGTATGGAAAAATGCAGGTTGCAGATATGGGAATTGCGAACTGGGGTTCGCAATTGCGAACTGGGGTTCGCAATTGCGAACCCCGACCAGATGTGGGAATTGCGAACACTTGTTCGCATTTGCGAACTATGAGGAGAATTGGGGACTTCGCACTTGCGAACGATAAGGTCGCATTTGCGAAACCCCAGCCTTCCCATTTGCGAGGCTCAACTTCGCATTTGCGATTGGCTTCAGGCCTGACAATTCTCGCATTTGCGAGCAGACCTTCGCAATTGCGAGCTCGCATTTGCGAGCCAGGCTTCGCAATTGCGAAGCCTGCAGGTCAGTTATAGCAGCAAAATTCCCAAGCTTGAAAATGCACTCCGACACCTATCCAAAACTCACCCGAGCCCTCGGGGCTCCAAACCAAATATACACACAACCTCAAAAATATACTACGGACTTACTCGTGCGATCAAATCACCAAAATAACATCAAAAACAACGGATCAAGCCTCAAAACTCATGATTTCTTCCAAATTTTCATAAAACATCAATTTTCCATTTTATGTCCGAAACACGTCAAACGGCGTCCGATTTCAACCAAACCTTACAGAAAGTGTTTAAACCACATATAAGACTTGTACCGGGTGCCGTAACCAAAATACGGGCCTGATACCATAGTCTTTTAATCAAATTTTATTTTCATTTTCCTTAATCATTTCCAGAAAACAATTTCACACAAAAATTCATTTCTCGGGCTTGGGACCTCGGAATTCGATTGCGGGTGTACGCCCAGTCCCATATTTTCCTACGGACCCTCCGTGACCGTCAAATCACGGGTCCGGGTCCGTTTGCCCAAAATGTTGACCGAAGTCAAATCTATCCAATTTAATATCAAAATTTAGCATTTTTCTCATAGAATTCATATTTAAGCTTTCCGGCTACGCACCCGGACTGCGCACGCAAATCGAGGTAACTAAAAATGAGGTTTCAAGGCCTTGGCAGCACGGAATAAATAGGAAAACAGGTGATGGCCCTTTGGGTCGTCACATGAGGAGAATTGGGGACTTCGCATTTGCGAACCATAAGGTCGCATTTGGCATTTGCGAGGCTCGACTTCGCATTTGCGATTTGCTTCAGGCCTGGCAATTCTCGCATTTGCGAGCAGACCTTCGCAATTGCGAGCTCGCATTTGCGAGCCAGGCTTCGCAGGTCAGTTATAGCAGCAAAATTCCCAAGGTTGAAAATGCACTCCGACACCTATCCAAAACTCACCCGAGCCCTCGGGGCTCCAAACTAAATATACACACAACCTCAAAAACATCCTACGGACTTACTCGTGCGATCAAATCGCCAAAATAACATCAAAAACAACGGATCAAGCCTCAAAACTCATGATTTCTTCCAAATTTTCATAAAACATCAATTTTCCATTTTAAGTCGGAAACACGTCAAACGACGTCCGATTTCAACCAAACCTTACAAAAAATGCTTAAACCACATATAAGACTTGTACCGGGCGCCGGAACCAAAATACGGGCCCGATACCATAGTCTTTTAAAGAAATTTCATTTTCATTTTCCTTAATCATTTCCAGAAAACAATTTTACACAAAAATTTATTTCTCGGGCTTGGGACCTCGGAATTCGATTCTGGGCGTACGCCCAAGTCCCATATTTTCTCAAGAATTCATATTTAAGATTTCCGGCTATGCGCCCGGACTGCGCATGCAAATTGAGGCGACTAAAAATGAGGTTTTCAAGGCCTCGGAAGCACAGAATAAATAGGAAAACAGGTGATGACCCTTTGGGTCGTCACAGCCCTGTGCAACACAAGTTTCTTTTTTATCTTCCCGGACAGCCTGTAGTGTACCAGCCATAATTTTTTGTACACAAATCGAAATGCTAAATGGTTTACCTTTATGAAAACTAGACACAAAGGGTTACAACTTTCATTTTTAGATCATCTCCAAATTCCTTGTAGATTGTGAGATATGAGCCTCCGAAGTAAGACCTGTGCAGCAGAGATTTCCTTCTTCGCAAACGCGGGTGTCCCGCCGCGAACGCGAAGAACAGATTCCCTGAAGCCATATCCTTCTCCGCGAACGCCAGAGGATCCTCGCGAACGTGAAGAACAACACCAGACGCCAGCAACAGCTATTGCAAAATAGCCCGAAATGATCTGAAACCACCCCGAAACACTCCTGAGGCCCCCGGGGCCTCGTCCAATCACACAAACCAGTCCCATAACATAACACGGGCCTGTTCGAGGCCTCAAATCACATCAAACAACATCGGATTGATGAATCGCACCCCAATTCAAGTTTAATGAACTTTAGAACTTCAAACTTCTACATTCGTTGTCGAAACCTATCAAATCACGTCCGATTGATCTCAAATTTTGCAAACAAGTCACATTCGACATTACAGACCTACTCCAACTTCCGGAATTAGATTCCGACCCCGATATCAAAAAGCCCACTTCCGATCAACTCCTCAAAAACCTTCAAATTTCTATCTGTAGCCAAATGACTCCTAAATGACCCACGGACCTCCGAATTCACTTCCGATCGTGCTCCCAACACCAGAATCATCATACGGAGCTATTCCCAGACTCGGAATCCCAAACGGGCATTGATAACACTGAAATGCACTTCAACCCAAACTTATGAAATTCTTCTAAAAATGCTAACTTCCACAATATGTGCCAAAACATTCCCCTTCCAAAATCCGATCCGGACATACGCCCAAGTCCGAAATCATCATACGAACCTTCTGGAACCTTTGAATCCCGATTCCGAGGTCGTTTACTAAAAATCCAATCTTAGTCAATTCTTTCAAGTTAAAGCTTCCGAAATGAGAATTCTCTTTCCAAATCAACTCCGAACTTCCCGAAATTCAATTCCGACCGTGCGTACAAGTCATAATACCTGAAGTGAAGCTGCTCATGGCCTCAAACTGCTAAGCGATGCGCTAGAGAGCAAAACGACCGGTCGGGTCGTTACAAAGAGTATACACCAAAATATGATTTACTTTATCATTTGCCCACTACGACGAAGTGCTACTAGTATTACCTTCATTACCTTACGGCATTGAAATATTAGTGACTTCTTACTATAGTGTTCACTGTTCAAACATCGCTCCCACTTGATAAAGGCATTTATGTCTATTAACGTTCTCCCACTACTTAAATGCAATGGAACGTCAATTCCGACTTGTGGGTTTTGATGTTCTTGAACATCCAGTTATTTCTTTGCCCAGTTCCTGTAAAAAATAGTTTACTTCTAGGAACATGGTTTATTAAACAGTCCTTATCTAGAAAAATACATTTGTTTTAACAATTTTCTTATTTTCTTTAGGACAATAAAATAAAACTCTATCTGTTTTCTTGGATATTCAATAAACATGCACCTATCCATTCTTAGTTCCAACTTACATATCCGCTTTCCCTTTCAGCAAATATGCGGGATAATCCTATATCTGAACATGCCACAGACTGAGCTTACATTCAGTACTTACTTCTATAGATGTCCTAGGTACTAACTTAGAAGGAACTAAATTCAGAATGTAATTTGCAGTTTCCAGGAAATATTCAAAAAGCAAATAAGGCAAATCTGAATAACACGTCATTAATCTATCCATTTCCAAAAGAGACTTATTTCATCTTTATACTACACCACTATATTCTGGATTTTACGGTGTAGTCAATTGCGATGTAATCCCTTATTCTGATAAGTAACAAAAGAACTCTTTAGAGAGGTGCTCGCCACTACAATCAATTTGCAGTAACTTAATATATTTCCTTGGTGCTTCTCCATTTCAAGTCTTAAAAACCTTGAATTACTTAATTCATTAAGACTTACAGTGCATCAAACAAATATATTAATATTTTGAGTAATCATTTTTGAACGTCACAAAAATACTCAAAATTATCTCTTACCAGTATGTTCATTTAACACATCAGAAGGGATTTATTCTAGTTTATCACTAGCTTTATTTCCTTTTGAAGGGAAACAACCTTTAGTCAAGTTTGCTTCTAAACAGGATCTACGAGTTGGTAGTGCTTATACTTTCAATGAACCTTAAGGTCCATCCTTGACTAACTTGAAATCCTATCCTGATTAATATGACTTAGACAAAAGTGCACAAATAAGTTTTACACAATTTCGAAGAACATATTCTCTTATGAGGCAGAATAATATTGTTCTGTTTTCAAGAGAGATATTAATATACAATAACAAGGTCATGAATTCATGCACCACAAGAGATAAAATGTTTATCAAGCTCAATAACTCAAGAGTTATTCGAAATCTCTTATTTTGCCCAGAAACCGGAATTAAATTCCTTCTAACAAAAAGTACATTTATTGCATCCTTTATATTAACGCCTTATCACTAAAAGAAAATTTTAACAAGTAATACGACATATTGCATAAAGTCATTATGGAGTTGAGATAAAAATATTAAATAGATCATAATAAGTCAAAACACAGAATAATAAAATTCAGACTGCATTCAATTTTTATATACATACATGCATCTCGAATAATAAATTTCGATGGAAAAAGAATCATTCATGCAAAGTATAATATATAATGCAAGAATTACGCAATCCAAAAATAAATAGAACCAACTCAGATGGAGAGTATACTATTATTTTCAGTCAATTGTATATAACCTTTTAATACGAAAATTTTAAACACACTACACATATATGTCATGCATCTTGAATAGCAATTTCGATAGGAAAAGAATTACTCATGCAACATACATATGTAATGCCAGATTATTCACTCTAATAATTAAAACAGACCCAACTCAGATGGAGAGTATACTATTAATTTAAGTCAAGTGAACTTCATAATTAATAGCTCTAGTTCCATTGATCCAACATGTATACTCAGATGGAGAGTAAGTACACGATATCAAGTACTAGTATTTCACCTAGTGAGCTTACAATAAATTAGTCCGATATGGAGGAAGACCTAAAGTCAACGCGTAAATTTATTACTCACTTGAAATTAATAGTGGAAGACCATAGAAATATATTTCTATCACCACTTAATCATGATTATATTTTAGTTACAAAACTGATTCAACCCTTTAAACTCAGATAGAGAGTTAATACAGCTTATCAATAACTAGTAACTATATCCAGTGAGTTCATAATAAATTTATTTGATATGGAGGAAGACCTAATGTCAACGCGTAAATTTTTATCTCACTATAAATAAAAAATGGATACCATAGGGGTTAATTCCTATCACCACTTCATCACAACCACGAACTTTTCTCTGAGGATTAAGTTCCATAATTAAAAGAAAATTCTCAATACCCCATTTAAACAGTCTTAAAACGCTAAAATTAACGTTTTTCACTGTATAGCGGTGAGTATGATTCACTAGGCTATTTCTGATAAATCTACCAAATTTTAGATCAATCGGAGATCGTGAAAATCACAATCTCCAAAAATTGCGACAAAATTTGGAAAATTTACCATTTTAAGTTTTTTTTTTTTAAAGAATTTATTATATGACCTGCATTCTTATCATATACCAATTTATGTCAAATCAACATATGTTATCATGTTCGAGATTAGACAGAAATAAAATGATAGAAAGAATTACTTTTTGTTTGTAGATCACATTTTAATCCGCCAAATCTCCAAAAAAACTCATCTAACGATCCCGAATCATCAAAATACGATGTGATTCACTGCATAGCAGTGAGTTCTTCTTAACTGATCATTTTCGATGATCTACCGAATTTCAGGTCATTCGAAGATCGTCAAATTCACGATCGCCAAAAACAAGACCAAATTCGAATAAATTATTTTAGGCATATTTAGGATTAAATTCATGTGATTTTCATTCTTGTTATATGTCATATCAAGTTAAATCATCATGCTTCGAATTTAATACAAATATAGCCGATATATAAAGAATAATTTTTTTATATTTATAACAAATTCAATTAATAAACTGCTTGAAAACCCATCTAAACGACCTCAAAATGCCGAAAAACAACATGATTCACTGCAAAGCAGTAAGTTTTTCTCACTAGATCGTTTTCGATGAACCTACCAAGTTTCAGGTCAACCGGAGTTTGTCAAATTCATGACCACCAACCTGTAACCAAACTCGGAGAATAACCATTTTAAGCATTTTCATGAATTAAAATAAATATGATATTGATTTCCATTCTCCTTATAATTATACTATGAGCTCAAGGCATATATTATGTTCTTCCTATTTCTAGGATACATAATATCTCCTTTTGCAATAAATTATCCTTTTATTAAATACACAAGAACCTAAAATAATATATTTTCTCCGTTCGACGAAAAACTTAATATCTCTTCTCATGGGTGGAGTTAGTCTCAGTAGTACCCAAAGATAAAACTCTTTTTCTAGTTAAGAACTTCCACCACTAATATAGATTTATCAAGAATAATTTTCACATGGTACATTAAGCAAATTTTAATGACTCAAATAAATAGACCATTTTGTGGATCCTACTTATTAATTATAATGCTCAATCCATGAATAGACACAATTTCACAGGTACAAGTTTATTAAGAATTTTTCATGAGTTCAAATAAACAAACCACTTTAGTGGTAACTATTTATTACTCACAAAATTTTTAATTTACGAGTGAAGATACATGTAGCTCATAAAATTATTTTATGGCAGATTATGGAGCACAGCTTAAAAGCCATGCCAATAATTTAAAACTCATACAAAATACCGTCATATTTCACTTAATTACAACCTCCAGTCAGCGAACAAAATTTTCATCAAAAATCCAAGACTAGTAATCACGTAGGGCATGGAAACATAAACTAAAATTTGAGAAATTTTTTATGCACAAATATGCCAAACGCTCCAATCATTAGTCATCCAAGATATCAAACAGAGGATTTCACTTTCTTCCAAAATAATTGTATCATCATACAATATCAATTATACCTTGTAAGACCTAGTCAATAAAATCATACACCTCTACTATTGAATTTAATACAGCAACACGTCTAATTACTAATAGCCAATGTGTAAACCTATTATATCACTAGTATTTAATCATAAAGACTATGGGGAGTCACCCTCACCACCATGGAATTAAAAACGAATTAAAATTATTAAGAAATAATTTCCAGAAAATAGAAAAACGTCCAAAACACAGTCCAAATGACCTCCAAACGCCAAAAACACCATGATCCACTGCTAAAGCAGTGAGTTTTTCTCACAACGTCGTTTCCGATGGACCCACCAAATTTTAGCTCAATCGGAGTCTGTCAAGTTCGTTGACCTCCGAAAATACCGGCAATTCAGTCAAAATCAGGTTTTGCGTTTTTCTACGTTTACCAAAAAAATCAAGATCATCCCAATCAAATATAAATAAAAAACAGATATCTCATGATTACAAGTACAATCCAAAAATTTTGCACAGTTAATTCACAAAATAGCAGTGCAGATTTTTCAGAAAACAACATATACATGTAATTCAAAAACGCATATAAACATGATATTGTGATGACCAAATGGTCATCTTCTGTATTAGAACTCGAATCTGTGTTTCGAGACCTTAAAAACCTCATTTTATCTCTCCTCAATTTGCGTGCGCAGTCCGGGCGTGTATCCTAAAAGCCCTTATGTGAAAAAATTAAGAAATGATAATTTTTGGCCTAAAAAGTTAAATTTTGTTGACTTCAGTCAACGTTTTGGGTAAACGGACCCGGACCGGTGTTCCGACGATCCCGGAGGGTCTATAGTAAAATATAGGACCTGGGCGTATGCCCGGAATCGAATTCCGAGGTCCCTAGCCCGAGAAATAAATTTTTGAAGAAAATTGATAAGACTGAAAATGTAACAAATTTAAAAGATTTGATCTTGCTGGTATCGGGCATCTATTTTGGTTTCGGAGCCCGGTACAGGTCCGTTATGATATTTAAACCTTACCTCTGAAATTTGGTGAAAAATGGAATTGATTAGACATGATTCGGACCTTTGGTTGAGAAAATAGAAGTTTTGAAACTATCTTGAAAATTTCATGCAATTGGTGCTAGATTCATAGTTCTAGGTGTTATTTTGGCGATTTGATCACATGAGCAAGTTCGTATGATATTTTAAGACTTGTGTGCATGTTTGGTTTGGAGCCTCGAGGGCTCGGGTGAGTTTTGGATAGGCTACGGAGTGATTTTGGAACTTAGAAATTTGCTGGTGTAACTGGTGTCTATAGCAGGCCTCTGATCTCGCAATTGCGTGATCAGGCTTCGCAAATGCTACCCAAGCAAGCATGGCAATTGCGAGGAATTTATCGCAATTGCGAAGAAAGCTTGGGCTACCAGAGTTCGCAAATGCGAACAAATCTTCGCAATTGCGAAGGGAGTCTGGAAAGGGGTATGATCGCAAATGCGATCTTCTACTCGCATTTGCGAGGAACAGTGTTCGCAAATGCGACACTTTCTTCGCATTTGCGAAGGCAGCAGCACTGTAAAGGGCTTCGCATTTGCGATGGCTCCTTCGCATTTGCGAAGCTCAGGTCGCAATTGCGACATCTGCAGCTGAGTAAAAGGGTCTTAGACGGGATTTTTCATTCATTCTCCCATTTTTCAAAATCTAAACTTCAAGAGGTGATTTTCCTAGGGCAAGTTCATCCCCAAATCATAGGTAAATGATTCTTAACTCATTTATTTTAATCTATTTCATCCTTTTACAAAATTTCATCCTAGAACCTAGGGTTTTTCATGGTGGAATTGGATGTTTTGGGTAGAACTTAGGAATTTCAAAATTTGGGGATTTAGACCTCAAATTGAGGTCGGATTCCAAAACCAATTGTATATCCGGGCTCGGGGTGAATGGGTAATCGGGTTTTGGTCCGAATTTCGGGTTTTGACTTTTTGGGGTAAATGGTTGGGAATCTATAATTATGCATTGGAATTGATTTCTTTAGCGTTAATTGATGTTATTAAGTTAATTATGGCTAGATACGAGTGGATTGGAGGTGGAATCGAGAGGTAAAGTGGTAATTGAGCTTTGAAATGCCCATTGGCTTGAGGTAAGTATTTGGTCTAACCTTGACTCGAGGGATTAGGGATCCCCGACTTAATTGCTATGTGAAATTCCATTTGTGTGGCGTATAGGTGTGCTGACGAGTACCTATGCGCCACCAAATTATCTAATTAGCCTGTTCCCTTCCCCGTTTCCTAATATATTGCTTTCATGTCTTAACTGCTACCTGCTTATTGATGCTTCCATGTCTAATTGCTTCTTGTTAAATGTTGTTTTCTCTATTGAAGGTATTAATTGTTCCATAGTTTCATTATATTATATTGTTGGTTTACGTTGGTTTATTGGTGTTTCATGGTACACTTTGGTTGGTCTCGTAGTGTAGTATTAACTAATGAAGTTTCATAATTATAGTGGTCTTCCGTTGTTTTGGTTTGAGGTATAAATGTTGTGAAGGATTTGAGTTAACTTGTGAAATACTTGTTCTTATTTTGTGATTGGTACTGTATGGTGGGATCGGGTTGCACGCCGCAACAGGAGGAATAAGGGTGAAATGCGATTGTCTGGTGGGATCGGGTTGCGCACCGCAACAAGGAGTAATAAGGGTAGACAGGTGGGATCGGGTTGCACGCCGCAACAGGAGGAATAAGGGTGACATATTGAAGAGTAATAAGGGTGGACTGGTGGGATCGGGTTGCACGCCGCAACAAGGAGTAATAAAGGTGAATGTTCATATTGTTATTGATTATATGGTGGGATTGGGATGCGCGCCGCATCACTTGTTGCTTATGCATTCTTCTTCTGCTGAGATTCATTGTTGTGGTGTTGAAACTCTCTTAAAGATTGGTTATAGTTGAGTATTGGTAGAACGACTTGGTTCCGTATCTATTTAATGCAAGTTACTGTCCTATTTCATTCCGTATTTTCTTTTTGCCTTATTATAAACTGTTGCAGGATATATTGTATATGCCCCGCCATAGCCTCGTCACTACTTCGTCGAGGTTAGGCTCGGCACTTACCAGTACATGGGGTCGGTTGTACTGATACTGCACTCTGCACCTTCTGTGCAGATTTTGGAGATGGTAGTGGCTGATCGAGAGGTCGGTTGTTGATACTTCACTCAGGAGACCCAAGGTAGTCCTGTAGGCGTCCGCAGGCCCTGGTGTCCCCTCCTATGTTTACTTTATTTTTGTTTTGCTTTTCTTCGAGACAGATGTATTTTTGTAACGACCCGGCCGGTCGTTTTAATAATTAACACCCCAATCCCGCATTAATTTCTTTCCCCGTGCTTATTTTTGCTATTGTGAGTTGCCGGGAGGATTCGTTTTGAGTTTCAGAGTGTTTTGGGACACATAGTACCTAAATGAGAGTTTAAGCTTTAGAATTTGGACCGTAGTCGGAGCAGTGTGAAGACGGCCTCGGAATAGAATTCTGTTGGTTCTGTTACCTCAGTTGGGTGATTTTCGGCTTAAGGGCATGTTCGGATTATATTTTGGAGGTCCGTAGCTTGATTAGGCTTGAAATGCCAAAAGTCAAATTTTTGAAGTTTCCGGTTCGATAGTGAGATTTTGATATCGGGGTCGGAATGGAATTCCGAAAGTTAGAGTAGGTCCGTTGTGTCATTTGGGACGTGTGTGCGAAATTTTAGGTAATTCGGACTAGGTTTGATAGGCTTTTTGATCGAAAGCGGAAATTGAAAGTTTTGGAAATCCTTAGGCTTGGATTGGAAAGTGATTTGTGGTTTTAGTGTTGTTTGATGCGATTCGAGGGTTAGAATAAGTTTGTATGATGTTTTAGGATTGGTTGGCATGTTTGGTTAAGGTCCCGGGGGCCTCAGGTGAGTTTTGGATGCTTAACGGATGTTGAATTATACTTAGGAGAAATCTGAAGTTGGTTGAACCTGTCATAGCCGCACCTGCGTATATGGGACCGCAAGTGCGGCACCGCAGAAGCATTTGGAGGACCGTAGGTGCGGTCTGAGGCGAATTTGGGACTGGTCGCAGATGCGGCCCAGGCACCACAGAAGCGGCACCGTTTCTGCGTACAAGAGGTCGCAGGTGCAGAATTGTTGGTTTAATGAAAAGTCGCAGGTGTGGCTTAGTCTCCACAGAAGCGGGACCGCAGGTGCGGTCCCAGAGTCGCAGATGCGGATCCACTGATCAGAAAAGAGGAAGAACGAGGGTTTGAAATCAAAACGTGGAAAATTAAATTGGGAGCTTGGTAGGAGGCGATTTTTGGAGAGATTTTCGGAGGGAGTTAACTAGTAATGATTCTTAACTCCTTTTTGCTTATAACCCATTAATCTAATCATGAATTCATCATCTAATTTCGGATTTGGGATGAGAAATTAGAAAAAAAATTGGAAAAGGTTCTTAGGCCTAATTTTGGGGTTTTGATCAAGATTTTGATGTCGGATTGGAATAATTTTGGTATGTATGAACTCGTGAGAGTGTGAGGATTTTGAATTTGTAAATTTTACCCGATTCTGAGATGTGGGCCCGGGAAGGATTTTGGGCGATTTTCCTAATTTCGCTTATTAGCTTCGAATTAATTAGTTGAATTAGTTACTTGAAGTTATATTTATATTATACAATTACTTTGAATAGATTTGGGCCATTTGGAGTCGGATACTCGTGGCAAGAGCGTGTTTTCGGATTGATTTTGAGCCGGTTCGAGGTAAGCGGCTTGCCTAACCTTGTGTGGGGGAACTCCCCTTAGGATTTGGTATTGTTGATATATGAAATGCCTTGTACGTAAGGTGACGAGTGTGTACATGTGCTAATTGTTGAAAATCCAGTTTTTATTAAGTAACTATAATTGTGTATTTCTTCCCTGTTTACACTACCTGAAATTTAAGCCTATTGTTAGCTTAGGAAAGCATGTCTAAATGACTCAATTATTTTACTTGCTCAAACTGCCTTATCTGAATTATGTGCAGCATGCTAGGTTCGAATTACCCGTTTACCTTGGTATGAAATTGGATTGAATATATTCTTTGTGTTGTTGCTGTGTGTTTACTTTGGGACTACGAGCGGTTTCCCGGTAGATCCCCCCCCCCCCCCCTAGCCTGTTTATTTGGGACTACGGATTGATATTCCGATAGATCCCCCTGCACAGTTATATGGAACTACGGGACTGCACCCGGTAGATTTCCAAGTACTGGGTATTTACATTTGGGACTACGGATCGGGATTCCGGTAGATCCCCGTGCACTATGTGTTGGACTACGGGACGACACCTAGGAGATCCACTAGATATTTACATTTGGGGACTACAGGACGGTATCCTGGTAGATCCCCGGTTGTTATCTCTGTATTGAGCTGTATTCTTTCTGTGATGCTCTCTTTCTCTCTCTGTTGACATAGTTGAATTTGATCCTTTGCCTAATTGACCTGCCAAAGGGAACAAGTCTACCTCCCTTTACAAAAATAGTGGAATCCAGTGGAGGAAAGAAATGATAAATTCAGTCATGAAAAAAACCGCTCTATTTCAATCATTTCTTTTGGTAGATGGAGTACCCCGGGCATTTTATTCTTCTTATTATTATATTGTGTTACTTCATACTTTTTTGTTTTCCTTATGTATATGTACATGACCGGTAGGGCCCTGACCTTCCTCGTCACTACTCGACCAAGGTTAGGCTTGGCACTTACGGGTACCGCCGTGGTGTACTCATGCCCTTTCCTGCTCATGTTTTTCATGTGCAGATCCAGGTTCTTCGACTCGGCTCTACTATCCTTGAGGCGAGGCGATTCTTCAGAGACCTCGAGGTATATCTGCCGCGTCCGCAGACCGAGGAGTCCCTCTCCATTCTCTCTTGTAGTTATAGTCCTTCTGTATTTGTTTTGATTTAGACATTCCGGAGTTAGAACACTATGTAGTATCCATAGCTTGTGATTCGTGAGTTTTCGGGTTTTGGGAGTTGTTCAGTTTATGAGATATTGTATTGGTTTATGCTGAGCAGCATCTTAAACGCTTCTATATTGTTTATCTTCAGTCTTATTAGTTTTTCCGCATTTTGCTTCCTTTTCGCAAATTATTAGGCTTACCTAGTCGCAGAGACTAGGTGCCGTCATGACATGTTCACGGAGGGCGAACTTGGGGCGTGACAATTTTCTTTTAAACCCATATTTGTTGTTATTCATAGAATGTTCGTGAGTTGTGACACCAATTTCTTGGTAGTAACTGTTTCGGATTGGTTGATAGTATAAGGTTAATTAGTTAAATATGTACTTCCGCTTTTATTTCTGTTGGATCATCTTTTGTTAATCTTAATTATGAAATTATAAAGGAAAAAGGTGATTATAACTCTAATGTTGGCTTGCCTAGCGAGTGTGATGTTAGGCGCCATCACGGTCCGACGGTGAGAAATTTTGGTCGTGATAGATATTCTTATTTCATGAAAAACCTAGTTATCTAATTAGATGTTAGTGAGCTCTGATACCAATTGATGGATTGTTATATGCAGCGGAAGCATTCCCAATATCAAAAAATATATGTAATCTAGACAACTAGTATAAACGGGATTTTACGGGTTACCTCTTGAAGCGTGAACACGGCTCTTCAGTCACGTGAGCCTTCAATTTCACATCGTCTCACTGAAATCTCCACCACCCCCAAGATCATGATCTCCGAATGTTCCACGATCTTCTACTGTGTTACCCAAATAATATCCGAAAATAGTAATTTCATGTGGGCGAAATTTCTAGGAAAACTTGGCTGAAAATTTTGGCCACCATCTTCTTCTCTCTCTAGATGGAAAATCTTATCTACTTATAGCACAAGTTTTAAGGATTAAAACCCTTTTCCAAAACCTGCTGAATTTCTTTTCCACCAGAAAAAGGATTCCTTTATTTTCTATTATTTAAGCACAGCAGGGACCACAGAATTTAATTAACAAAGCTTCCAATGGAATTAATTTCTAATTTTCAAAATTAATATCCACCATAATTAATTACGAATTATTCCTCTAAAAATTTATAATTGCACTCCTTATTCAATTTCAAAATTCATCCATTAAATTATTTAACTCTTCGTGTTTAGATTTAGATACTAATCAATTAAATTAAATTACTGACGATTTAATTTATTGATTATGTCCTTTAGACTTTCGCCTTAGCTTATTTCATCTGTCGGATACAAAATTCACCAGCCGGGTTTACACATGAAAACTTATAAGCTTTCATAAAGGTGTATCACATGGATTCCATCAACTAACTATTACTTCGCCAATGTACATTATTATTATCCAATTTACCAGGCATATTGACCCACGAAAGAATCTCGCCTTTTAATAAATCAAAACAATAATAATAATGTATACAACTAATAATAATTATATCAAGATTAAGAGTATAAGTACTTGTAGTGGCTAAAGAGTTTATTTTTTTAAGCAGCAAAAAAAAATTCTTATCTCTACTTGGTCCGTTCAATACATACTGTCACGACCCAAATCCCCTATAGATCGTGATGGCGCCGGACACCGTTGTCAGGCAAGCCAACTAAATTATCAATTTAAATTCTCTTTTAATAACTTGAAATCTAATAGTTTTTCTTCCATTTTTCATATACAAAATAACCTCTGTTTCAATTCGAATGAAGAAATAACCAATAATAAGCATCTTTCAAAGAAAACCCATCCCAGAACCCGGTGTCACAAGTGCATGAGCAACTACTGATAAGGATATAAAATACAGCACAACATCCGTCCGGAATACAATGGACAGAAAGGAAATACAATTCACTAGAAAAGGGCTTTAAAAGCTGCGGGCCGCCTTGCATACTGCAACTCACTTAGTCCCAGATCATCCGTGCTGCTATCTAATGTAGAATATACCTGTGCAACAAAAATGCAGAGAAGTGTAGTATGAGTACATAATCAACGTGTACTCAGTGAGTATCCCGCCTAATCCCGAAGGGGTAGAGACGAGATGGTCAACCTGGATACTCACTAGCGGTCCAATAATAATATACTAAATATGTGAGGGAATCATGGATTATACATATACAGTTTTAACTCACAAAGTTGTAAAATAGGAAATACACCTTCAACAAGTAATAAGGGATTTTCAAGTTTTACTCTTATTTATTTTATCCATTTACATCAAGCCATGAAAGGCAATATCTTCATTTAAAATTTCTCATGCATCAATATACACAAATATCATGCGCAAATCATGCCGAGGCGACGGCCCGCTCAAACAGAAAAGAAATGTGCACTTGCCGAGGGTCGACGGCGCGCCTATAGATGCATCTATTAATCTGCCGAGGCGTTCGGCCCGTTCCAAAATAAACACACACAGATAGACAGTCAGTCAATAAGTCAACATGGAGCATTATCCAAGAAAGGCCAACTCTCTTTAAATAATCTGAGGAAGCGAAGCTTAAGTCTTTTTAGAAATCCATATGTAAATTTAATGTGATTTAAGCAATTCAAACCCTCAAAGGGTTCACAATTAATCCACATATAACATGCTCAATCAATCTAGTAAGAACTTATCAGGGAGTGTTTATCGATATATATATATATATAAATTCCTCTTTTAACAAAATTTAACAAGTAAGGTTAAATCTCTTTGGAAATTCATTTACAAATTCCATGTGACACAAGCAATTTGAGCTATCCAAGAATTTACAATTAATTCAAGTATTCATGCTTTTGGGTCCTAGCTACCCGGACAATAGTAAATAGTAGTTACGCAAGGACTCTCGTCACCTCGTGCGTACGTAGCCCCCACAAATAGGAGCACATAACTAATTTAACTCACCTATGGGGTAAATTCCCCCTCACAAGATTAAAAAGGAGACTCACCTCGCTCCGGAGACTCATAACCGGCATTCTACATTCTTCCGAAGGCTTGAACCAACACACATTGCTCCAAAACTAGCCAATTAACGACAAACTAATGAGAATACACTCAAGTACTTGTTAACAATGCAAATTATACAAATTCCCAACTCCGCTTAGTGAAATGACCAAAATGCCCTCGGGCCTACGTGCCCGGAATCCAAAATTTCTCGAAGACAAAGGTTACCCGTGACCTTAGGAACTCAAATATATGATTTTCTCTTAATTCCATACTCAAAATCGTAGCTAAATTCCAAGAATATGATTTTCTAGGTTTTCCACCAAAACCCCACTTTTTATACTAATTTTCACACCTAAATCCATGTATAATTTATATATTTAGCTCAAAAGCTAGTATAGATTACTTACCTCATGACAAGTGATGAAAATGGCGTCTCCAAGCTGCTCCCCATCGACTCCAATGGAAGAAAAATTGGGGTTGAAATGAACTCAACCCCGAACTTAAAACATCCTCACTGCCCCAGTCATTTCCGCTTCAGCGAGACCCTGCCCGCTTCCGCGTTTCCGCTTCTGCGGAATATATTCCGCTTCTGCGATCCCTGTGCTCAAGCCCATTTTCGCTTCTGCAATGAGCCAACCGCTTCTGCGGTTCCGCATCAGCGGATCAAGGGCCGCTTCTGCGGTCCTGGCTGCCCTCGCCCTCGTCCGCTTCTGCGGCTTCTTCTTCGCTTCTGCGGGGCCGCTTCTGCGGTCCCATTTCTGCAGAAGCGGAAATACCAGATACCAGCTGCCTCAGCACTTCTTCAAACTCCGGATTCGATCCGTTAGCCACCCGGAATCCACCCGAGGCCCCCGGGACCCCAACCAGTCATACTAACCAGTCCCAAAACACATTACGGACTCGAGGCCTCAAATCATAACAAACGACGCTAAAACCATGAATTACACCCCGATTCAAACTTTATGAACTTTGAACTTTCCAACTTCTACTTCTGATGTTTAAACCTATCAAATCACGTCCGATTGACCTCAAATTTTGCACACAAGTCATATTTGACATTACGAACCTACTCCAACTTCCGGAATCGGATTCCGACCCCGATATCAAAAAGTCAACCTCCGGTCAAACTTCTCAAACACCTTCAAATTTCTATCTTTAGCCAAATGACTCCAAAATTACCTACGGACCTCCGAATTCACTTCCGACCGCGCTCCCAACTCCAGAATCACCATACGGAGCTATTCACAGTCTCGGAATCCCAAACGGACATCGATAACACTGAAATGCGCTTCAAGCCAAACTTATGAAATTTCTTCTAAAATACTCACTTCCACAATAGGCGCCAAAACACTCCCGGGTTATCCAAAACCCGAACCGGGCATACGCCCAAGTCCGAAATCATCATACGAACCTGCTGGAACCTTCAGATCCTGATTCCGAGGTCGTTTACTCAAAAATCCAATCCTAGTTCGTTCTTTCAACTGTAAGCTTCCCAAATGAGAATTCTCTTTCTAAATCAACTCTGAACTTCCCGGAACTTAATTCCGACCACGCGTACAAGTCATAATACCTGAAATGAAGCTGCTCATAGCCTCAGGCTGCTGAACGGACCGCTAGAACCCAAAACAACCGGTCGGGTCGTTACACATACAAAATGTAATAGCACAAGAAGTTGGAATTAAATCATTCCCATAATCAAGTTAAATTATATTTAATCTTGTGCTACAATCATCCATGATGGTTTGTCCAATTCCATCGTTAGATTGTGAACTCAAACTTTATACGTATAAGAACCGATGATCTAATTAATCTTCCGTGTATAAGCTAAACTCTATACACTAAATCATCTACTATATAAGCAAAGGACACAGCTAATATATGATCTATTTAAAACTTTATTTAAACTAAATAAATAATTATTCCATAATAAATACTATATATAAATCAAACCCATAGTTAATAAATAATGAAATACATGAAGCTTGGGGCCATCTGTCCAGCTTCAGAGTTTCCGATTATGCGTGTAAATAATTACTTTGGTAAATAATAAAAAATTTAATTACCAAAAAAAAAAATCAAATGTGTAACTTGTCCAAACAAAAATAATAAGAAATTCAAGTCCAAAAAGGATATGTACAAAATTATTGAGGGATTTAGTGAAGAAAACTAATGATGATGAATTAAATAACAAGCTCCATATGCCCCCCCCCCCCCCCCCCTCCCCCTCCCCTCCTTTCCAAGGTAATGATTCCAAACCAGAAAAGTCTGCAATTTTTAAGATTGAGGTCACACTATTTTTGAAGTTTTTCAACAAAACCCGTCACCTGGAAGCTTGTAGTAACTANCTTTCACCATCCTACACACAACGATTTGTTCTGACCATGGGGCAAGGACAAATGTGTTAGGCCCAAGTGAAGCTTGCTTGAGGAACCCTTACCAACTAACATTAAAAAGCAAAAAGAAAAACAGACTCACACCCTTAAGAAGGTTGTCATGCCATCCATCATTGGGAAGAGCCACCCGGTTCACACAAATTCCACCTTTGGAAAGAACCGTGGCATTAAGAAAACCAAAGGCTTATTGCAAAAAACTCAAAACAAGAAGCTACAAATGTAAAATAAGAAGCTAAGATATAAAAAATGCGGGCAGTAAAATGAATATGTACAAGAGGGGATTTAGATGAATATACAATAGGGAGAATGAATATATACATAAGAAGGTAACTTTATATACAAACCCAAAGTAAAAAGTATGAAAGGTAATGATTCCAAACCAGAAAAGTCTGCAATTTTTAAGATTGAGGTCACACTATTTTTGAAGTTTTTCAACAAAACCCGTCACCTGGAAGCTTGTAGTAACTAGTACTACTTGCACTTCCTTTGCTATCTTCTTTAATCACATTTTTTGTCCCTTTTTGAAATTTTAGATAAGATTTCTAGCTAAAAAGATCCCTTGGAAGCTTGTAACAAGTGGCATTTATTGACATATTAGTGATCATTATTTGTCCCTTTTGTATTTATTGCCATTTGTTCTCTTTAGGTTAAATAAATAAAAGCAAAAATAGAACTTAAGAAGTATTGCTTTCTTTATGCAGGGAAAACCAGTAACTACAAGTAATCAATTTTCATTAAATATGGGATATATGTATATAGGACTAGATTCTCCCTGAAAGAAAAGGGGCTTTTAACATATTTGGTGTATCAACTAAAACCATATTAAAACATACATTAATTATATAATATATGTATTATAAGTATATTATAAATTGTTAATATATGAAAATATGTATTTATCAGTTATTATTTTTGGAGACGAATATACTGTATAGATCCCCCAAAGAAAAATATAAACAAATAAAATCAGAGGAAAAAGCATAGTTCGGTCAAGGTATAGCTCAATTTAAATTTAAATTTTTATATAGATATGCTTAATTATAAATATATTTACCACATTTATAGAGGTTTCTTCTTAATTACATATCTTATATATAATTACCAATTGTATACAAAATAAGGTATTAAGCTTTAATTGTTCTCATTTTCTCTTCATTAATCAATATCATAATCCTCCCTTATTCCACCATATCATCATTTATCAATATCAATTATTACGTCCACAAACTGTTGCGGCACGCAACCCGATCCCACCATATCATTATTTATCAATATCAAAATCCTCTCTTATTCCAACATTTTAATTTATTATCCTTCAATTCCTGTTGCGGTGTGCAACCCGATCCACAAACAATTTCAATAAACATAAACAATCCAATAACTCAATTAACAATAATTTCTATACTCAAAGTGTATGAGTGCAAGGCAATAAAGGAACCACATAATAATCAAAGAAATGCAACAAATATTACAAAAATAATAGGACAAGTATACCATGTGACAATTAAGGTGTGCAAGTAAAACAATTAAGGCAAGTAGCAAATAAGCACAAAGTCATGAAAGGCGAACAATTCAATACAAGAATTATTAAATAATCAATAACAAATTATGTCATAGAAAGCAATTAAAGCATGCAACAGTTAAATCATGGAATGAGATAATTCATGAAATAAATAAATATTTTTACGGCGTATATACACTCGTCACCTCGCATATACGCCATTTTCTCAAATAATCCACACAACACATAGTTCACAAGTTCTTAATCCCTCAAGTCAAGGTTAGATCCAACACTTACCTCGCTCCGCAGTCAAGTAAAGATCAACTGGGGCCTTTCATCTAAAATTCGCCTCCAAACCAATCGAGCCTAACCAAATATAGTTCAAACAATTCAACATAAGCTTTAATACCCACGAGTAAAAAAGATTCAATCTTTAATGATTTTTGAAAAAGTCAACAAAAGTCAACCCCGGGCCCGTTTGGTCAAAATCTAAGATTCTGACTAAAATTCGATTACCCATTCACTTTCGAGCCCGGTTATGTAATTTGTTTTTAAATCCGACTTCAATCCGAGGTCTAAATCTCAATTTTACAAAAATTCATAATTCTACCCAAATCCCTAATTTCTACCAATGAAAATCCTAAATTTGATGTTGAAATCTCACGAAATGTAATGTGTAATTGAAAAGAAATAGATTAAAGTCACTTACCAATGAATACGGGAAGAACAGTCTCTTGGAAAATCGCCTCTAGGGTATTTAAGGTTGAGAAATTGGGAGAAATGAGTTAAGTGCCATTTTTTCCTCTTTTACCCAGCTGCAGATGTCGCAATTGCGAAGTCTTGTTCGCAATTGCGAACATTGCAAATGCGAGACGAGGGTCGCAAATGCGAACCCTGCCTCAGAGCCACGGAAGTCGCAAATGCAACATTTGATTCGAAAAAGCAAACTCCCAACCTTCGCAAATGTGGTCCATTCCTTCGCAAATACGAAGGTAATCCAAAAACACGCTGAGTCGCAAATGCGACTCTGAGATCACAAATGCGACCACTGTTGATTCGCAAATGCGAACATCCTCCTCGCAAATGCGAGGCTACCCAGTCTAGCCCATGCTCGCAAAAGCGAGGCTCACAACTGCAAGCCAGACATCGCAAATGCGATATTTGCAGCAGAGCACCAACAACAGAAGTGCACCAGCAATCCTAGCATTACAAACTCATCTAAAACACGTCTGAAACCCACCCGAGCCCGTGGGGCTCCAAACCAAACATGCACACAAGTGTAATAACATCATATGAACTTGCTTGCAGTCAAATCACCAAAATAACATTTAAATCTACGAACAATCCTCAAAACGAATTAAATTTCAAAGTGAAACTCAAGAACACTAGAATCACATTTAAGCGTCCGAATTGAACCAAATTTTGCAAATAAATTTCAAATGGAATTACAAAACTATTCCAAGTTTCAACATCAAAAGTCCGGATCTGTTAGCTAAGAAGTCAACTTACGGTCAAACTTAGTAATTTTTAACTTTCAAAAATACTAGTTTTCAGCAAAATGAGTCAAAACAAGTTAGGGACTTTCGAATTCAATTCCGGGCATATGCACAAGTCTCAAATCACGATACGGATCCATCGGGACCATCAAAATACTGATCCCTGTCCGCTTACATAAAATATTGACCGTAGTCAACTTAACTCATTTTTAAGGAAAAAAATTCACATTTTCTTAAGTTTTTCACATAAAGACTTTTCGGAACAAGACACGAACTGCGCACCCAAATTGAGAAATGTTAAACAAAGCTAATCAAGGTCTCGAAATACAAAAATAAAGGCTAATACTCAAAATAATGACCTATCTGGTCTATCACAGTATATTATAGAGGTGGTATGAAGCCAAGAATGTCTAGAGTATCAAATAGATTAAATTTATACCCTTAGTCTGTCATGTAATAAGGGAAGAGAGGTGACATGAAGCTTGGGGCATCTGTCCAGCTTCAGAGTTTGCGATTATGCGTGTAAATAATTACTTCAGTAAATAATAAAAAATTTAATTACCAAAAAAAGATCAAATGTGTAACTTGTCCAAACAAAAATAATAAGAAATTCAAGTCCAGAAAGGATATGTATAAAATTATTGAGGGATTTAGAGAAGAAATCTAACGATGATGAATTAATAACAAGCTCCATATGCTCTCCCTTTTCCAAGGTAATGATTCCAACCAGAAAAGTCTGCAGTTTTTGAGATCGAGGTCACACTGTTTTTCAACAAAACCCCTCACTTGGAAGCTTGTAGTAACTACTACTACTTGCACTTCCTTTGCTAACTTCTTTAGTCACATTTTTTGTCCCTTTTTTAAATTTTAGATATTAGTAACAAGTAGCATTTACTGACATATTAGTGATCAATATTTGTCCCTTTTGTATTTGTTGCCATTTGTTCTCTTTAGGTTAAATAAATATAAAAATAGTATGTGAATTTCACATCCTGGTTGGCTGGTTCTATGAGAACTTAAAAAGTATTGCTTCATTTATGTAGGGAAAACCAGTAACTAAAAGTAATCAATTTTCATTAAGTATGGGATATATGTATATAGGAATAGTTTCTCCCTTTAAGAAAAGGGACTTTTAACATATTTGGTGTATCAGCTAAAAACATGTTAAAACATACATTAATTATATAATATATGTATTATATGTATATTATAAATTATTAATGTATAAAAAGTATACATCTGTCAGTTATTATTTGGGGACGGCTATACTGTGTAGATCTCCCAAAGAAAAACATAAACAAATAAAACCAGAGGAAAATGCGTATTTCATTCGAGGTATAGCTCAATTTAAATTTAAATTTTTATATAGATATGCTTAATTATATATATACAAAAATTAAGCTTTCAATGTGAAAATTATAAATACACAATTATTATTTGTTTGAATTGGGTGTTGTTCTAAACAAGTAAGAATATCCTTTAAAGTTTATATCTCGATTTTAAGGAAGTTTGGTGAAGAATAGAGTTGATTTTAGTTGAAATTTCAGATTGAAACTCGAAAGAAAGAAGAAGAATGTTGTATAAATAAGTTGTATGCTATGTTGTATGCAAGTTGTATATTATTGTGTACGTTTAATGTATCACTGGATATATATTGACATACACACAACATACAAATTACATACAAACGGCATATAAAATACACACAACAACATAATCGTGTTCAAGTTGTATGCAACAATAATTTTGTATGCAAATTATATGTAAGTTGTATGTTTTAGCCAGTGCCTAATCTAGAATTTTAACGTCATTGGTGTTCGCCGACAAATTTTTTAAAAGAAGAGGAAAAATGAGTTTAGTTGTGGGTGATCGTTCAATATTTATTCAAATATTTTTATTATTGTTTGTACAAATTTACTAAATTTGATCAAAGATAATGGGTGTTTGAGCACCCACCGATAATCATGTAGTCCGCCACTATTTTTAGCTGCTGATTGGTGGATTTGAAGTGAGAAGCTTGAAGTTCTATACTTCTGCTATTATGTTGCTCGTATAACTTACAAAAATTTGCGAATTGACATTTAAAACTTAAACTACTAAGGAATGTATGACTGCAAACGTAACCCCAAGTTGAGCTAAACCTTTATAGATAGAGAACCCATTGATTAGGAGTGAAAGTAATTGAAGAAGAGCTTTCTACCATTAATAAAGTGTAACGACCTAACTGGTCGTTTTGAGCTTTTGCACTTCGCTCGCCAATTCTCGGGCATGACAAGCCCCGTATGACTATGTAAATCATCGGTTTTAGTTTTCAGGATAATCGGAATTGATTTGGAAGAAAAATTCTCAATTTGAAGCTTTAAGTTTGAAAGGTTTGACCAAGTTTTGACTTTTTAGTATTCGATCTCTGATTGGAATTTTTATGATTTGGTTAGCTCCGTTAGGTGATTTGGGACTCAGGAGCATGATCGGAATGTGTTTTGGAGGTCCGGAGTAGATTTAGGCTAGAATTGGCGAAATTGGAATTTTGGCGTTTTCCGGTTGATAGGTGAGATTTTGATATAGGGGTCGGAATGGAATTCCGGAAATTGGAGTAGGTCCGTTGTGTCATTTGTGACGTGTGTGCAAAATTTCAGGTCATTCGGACGAGGTTTGATAGACTTTTTGATCGAATTCGGAATTCGGAAGTTTTGGAATTCTTAGGCTTGAATCCAAGGGCCATTCGATATTTTGATATTGTTTTGAGCGTTTCAATGGTTGGAACAAGTTCGAATGATGTTATGGGGTGTGTTGGCATGTTTGGTCGGGGTCCCATGAGGCTCGAATAAGTTTTGGAAGAGTTTTTGGAAGATTTTGCCGTTTTGAGCATAAGCATGTAATGGTCCCAAGGTCCATTTTTAATTCTAGAGATCGAAAATTGATTTCGAGACTTCCGGAATTTTGATAATGAATTATAGGAGTGATCTGGAAAGTTTGGTCTAATTTCATCAAGTCGCGATTGGGTTTTTGACGCGAATCATGAGTTAATTGTTTAACGAGCGAAATGGGTATCGCACTAAGCAAATGAGCTCCGAATTGAGTTTCGATTGAAGGACTATGTTCGTATTATTATTTGTGACTCATAGGAACAAGAATCATCAAATTCCGAGTTCGTATGATGGAGTTAGAGCCTTTTTAGTGAAATTAAAGACTGTTGGTGCATCAGATCTGGTGTGCACCTTTAGCGACCAGATTGAACCACTGTTAGCGACCGGAAATGGCTTTTAGCGACCAAAATCGGGTTTATTAATGATGTTTTGGTTTTTTTGCTCATTTTCACGTTTTTTTGGTGAAAGAACACGGCTTGGGGCGATTTTTGAGCAAGAAATCATGGGAAATCTTGAGGTAAGTCACTTGTGATCATTTCTACTCCATAATATTGAATTATCATCGAATAATCCGACTAGATTACATGTTTTTGAGGTGTAAATTGGGGATTTGGACCTAGGGATTTGAAAATAAGATTTGAAGATTTGGAGGCCGAATTGTTATCGAAATTTAGTAATTTTGGTATGGTTGGACTCGTGGTTGAATGGGTTGTCGGATTTTGTGAGCTTCGTCGGATTCCGAGATGTGGGCCCGGGGCCGAGTTTGGCCAATTTCGGGATTTTTGATGTAATTTGATAATTTTCACTTGGGCTTTGTTCCTTTAGCGTATGTTGATGATAATATACTGATTTTGGTTAGATTTGGAGCATTTGGAGGCCGATTCGAGGGGCAAAGGCATTGCAAGCTAGATTTCGGGCCGGATTGAGGTGAGTAATGATTTTAAATGCTGTTCTGAGGGTATGAAACCCCGGGTTGCACA
>NW_017672158.1:147534-172873 GCF_001879085.1 Nicotiana attenuata | reverse complement strand
AGATATGGTGATTCGTGTGCTTTATGGATTGGGAGACTGAGAGTTTCCGTGATTAGATGGCTTTGTGGTTGTAGACCGTGAGAAAATAGCTAAGGTTGGTCAGAGGGTAGTATGTGCTATGATTCAGTCATTGTGAACCTTCAAAGAGTTAATTATCTATTGTGGGTGACCAGAGTTGATTTGGGGTTCATTGGTAGGTCCAACATGGATGTGTGTTCTGCACCTGGTCAGATTTATTTAATCTGAACTGCTATTGTTGAGAGATGTGCCCTTCGATTGTTGTTGAGTTTATTCGTGATCTATGAGTTACTCTCCTGTGTTACGAGGAGTTGAGATTTGGTGGTTATATGCACAAATGGTGCGGTTTCAGTTGGGCTTTATAGCGTGATTTGAATGAGACGGGTATTTGGGTGTTGCATGATTTGTTGCACATTGGATATGTTCCTTCGGACTGGTGTAGCATTGCGTCATTTGCTTCTCCATGGTTATGGTGATTCACTTTTGGGTGCTAGGCATCAAATTGGCTTGGTTGATGATTTTGGGCATGGTGACTTGAGGTGTTTCATGCGGACCAGTGTTTGGATAGGGTCACGCATTTCAACGAAGTTATGTGGAGGTATGATCCTTCAGGCTAGATTCGTGTGTTGTGTTTCTACGAGGTGCGATGGGCTCGCAACATTTGGTGTGGTGGTACTGGTGAGCTTGTGGTACAACTCTCTCATTTGAGTCATTTTCATGATTTGAGTACGTTCAGATTGTTGCTTATTAGTGCGCGGATTGCACGAGTTGTGGCTTTAGATTGTATTGGTGTGTCATGTCACCAGAGTAGTTGTGTTGGAATTAGATGAGATTGTTGGGATCTAGAATGAATACAAACGGATTCGGTTTCAGCGTGTTGGAGGGATAATATTGATGTTCGACTCAGAAATTTGCTATAGTCCTTGCTAAAGGAGAAGAATGGTTGATATGAGGAGTGGTTATGACTTCCTATGTGTTTCATTTATCATTGGCAGTATACAGAAGTGTTGTAATGAGGTTTTATTTGATAAAAGGCTTATTATCGAAATTCGTATGTTTTGAGCAACTGCTATGATTAGAAGTTATCGCTTCGAGTGTTTGAGTTATATGGTATGTCATGTAATTGCACCTGAGGTTGCAAGTATGGGTTATTACAGCTTGTTCGGGCTCATTCAGAGTATAAATGTGAGATTTTAATCTTGTAGATGATTTCAGAAGTGAAAATGTGGTTCTAAGGTTTATGGGCTAGGTTGGATTGCGAAATTTCAGTTACATTGTGTTATCAGACCTATATGAGATAGGGTGACGTGAGATCACCCCGGGTATGTGCATGGTAAGGTTACATAGCGATTTGATGGTCTTCGGAACAACTCTGGGCACATTCGAGGACGAACGTATGTTTAAGTGGGGGAGGATGTAACGACCCGACTGGTCGTTTTGAGCTTTTGCACTTCGCTCGCCAATTCTCGGGCATGACAAGCCTCGTGTGATGTATTGTGACTATGTAAATCATCGGTTTTAGTTTTCAGGATAATCGGAATAGATTTGGAAGAAAAATTCTCAATTTGAAGCTTTAAGTTTGAAAGGTTTGACCAAGTTTTGACTTTTTAGTATTCGATCTCTGATTTTTATGATTTGGTTAGCTCCGTTAGGTGATTTGGGACTTAGGAGCGTGATCGGAATGTATTTTGGAGGTCCGGAGTAGATTTAGGCTAGAATTGGCAAAATTCGAATTTTGGCGTTTTCCGGTTGATAGGTGAGATTTTGATATAGGGGTCGGAATGGAATTCCGGAAATTGGAGTAGGTCCGTTGTGTCATTTGTGACGTGTGTGCAAAATTTCAGGTCATTCGGACGTGGTTTGATAGACTTTTTGATCTAATTCGAAATTCGGAAGTTTTGGAATTCTTAGGCTTGAATCCGAGGGTGATTCGATATTTTGATATAGTTTTGAGAGTTTCGAAGGTTGGAACAAGTTCGAATGATGTTATGGGGTGTGTTGGCATGTTTGTCGGGCTCGGATAAGTTTTGGAAGAGTTTTTGGAAGATTTTGCCGTTTTGAGCATAAACATGTAATGGTCCCAAGGTCCATTTTTAATTCTAGAGATTGAGATTTGATTTCGAGACTTCCGGAATTTTGATAATGAATTAAAGGAGTGATCTAGAAAGTTTGGTCTAATTTCGTCAAGTCGCGATTAGGTTTTTGACGCGAATCATGAGTTAATTGTTTAACGAGCGAAATGGGTATCGCACTGAGCAAATGAGCTCCGAATTGAGTTTCGATTGAAGGACTATGTTCGTATTATTATTGGTGACTCATAGGAACAAGAATCATCAAATTCCGAGTTTGTATGATGGAGTTAGAGCCTTTTTAGTGAAATTAAAGACTGCTGGTGCATCAGATCTGGTGTGCACCTTTAGCGACCAGATTGAACCACTTTTAGCGACCAGAAATGGCTTTTAGCGACCAGAATCGGGTTTATTAATGATGTTCTTGTTTTTTTGCTCATTTTCACGTTTTTTTGGTGAAAGAACACGGCTTGGGGCGATTTTTGAGCAAGAAATCATGGGAAATCTTGAGGTAAGTCACTTGTGATCATTTCTACTCCATAATATTGAATTATCATCGAATAATCCGACTAGATTACATGTTTTTGAGGTGTAAATTGGGGATTTGGACCTAGGGATTTGAAAATAAGATTTGAAGATTTGGAGGCCGAATTGTTATCGGAATTTAGTGATTTTGGTATGGTTGGACTCGTGGTTGAATGGGTTGTCGGATTTTGTGAGTTTCGTCGGATTCCGAGATGTGGGCCCGAGGGTCGAGTTTGACCAATTTCGGAATTTTTGATGTAATTTGATAATTTTCACTTGGGCTTTGTTCCTTTAGCGTATGTTGATGATAATATACTGATTTTGGTTAGATTTGGAGCATTTGGAGGCCGATTCGAGGGGCAAAGGCATTGCAAGCTAGATTTCGGGCCGGATTGAGGTGAGTAATAATTTTAAATGTTGTTCTGAGGGTATGCAACCCCGGGTTGCACAGCGCCGTGCTATATTGAGGTGAAACACACGCTAGATGACGAGCGTGGGGTCGTGCACCGTTGGGGATTGTGACTTAGTCCATCCTAAATGACTATTTTTCTGTATAATTGGCAGCTAATTATTTGATATTATTATACTTTGGGCTAAATGCCATATTTGGGCTTCGTGCCAACTGTTTGAACCCTTAGGGGATTGTTAATGATATTTTTCTCACTGTTTGATTTCATACTTGTGCTCAGTCATGCTATATTTCCACTATTTTAAAAAAACTCAGCTATGTTATTCTGTTTTAAACACATTAATTGATATTTTCAAAGACATTTTAGCTGAGCTTTATATTTTACTAATGCCCGAGGGCTTATGAGATTCTGACTGAGTAAGGCCGAGGGCCTGTATTGTGAGGATACTTTTGTGTCGGGCTGCACGCCGCAGCAGTGATATACTGATTATGATAATGAGGCCGAGGGCCTGAGATTATGCGCCACGAGGTGGCTTGATATTGATATGAAGCCGAGAGCCTGTTTATGATGCCACGAGATGGCTTGATATTGTGCTTGGGCCGTAAGGGGCCCCTCCAGGAGTCTGCACACCCCAGTGAGCGCGGGTACCCATTGTGATGTGAGATATAGTCCGAGGGGCTGGTATGGTTCTGAGATATATCCTGAGGAGCTGGTGTTGTTCTGAGATATAGCCCGAGGGGCTGGTGTTGTTCTGAGATATTGCGCGAGAGGCAGATTTGTTGACATTGTGCCCGAGGGGCGAACCTTTATGTGCTTATCTTTCTTATTTACCTGTTATGTACCTGTTTAATTGTGTAATTGTGCCCGAGGGGCAGATCTTCTATGTTGATCTGTTCTAATTGCTTGCATTCAATTGCTTAACTGTTGAAATGCCATTTTTGAAGAAGTTTAAACTGAGCTAAGGTGCTTAGGAGATTTTGCAGCTTCATTGCTTTCTTACTGGTTTTGTACTGCTTCTATACAGCATGTTGATGTACTCTTCCTGATTTCCTATTACTCAGTCTTCATTTATTTTTATTACTCACTGAGTTGGAAGTACTCACTTTACTCCTTGAACCTTGTGTGCAGATTCAGGTATTTCTGAACCCGATAGCGGGTATTGGTTGCTCAGAGGCAGAGTCATCGGAGTTTAGCAAGGTAGCTGTCCGACGTTCGCAGCACTGCTTTTCTCCCTCTCGATTTCATTAGACTGTATTTAATACATTTTTGACTCTAGTTGTATTCGGACCTTAGTAGATGCTCATGACTAGTGACACCCCGGTATCGGGCTGTGTTGGGTTTGTTTTTTCGGAAATTATACTTTTAACTGCTTATTTTTGAGATTTTATCATGTTTACGAATTAATACTTATTATTTTATTGCTTAAGATTGGAATGGGAATGTGTCGGCTGGCCTTGTCTTCACGAGAGGCGCCATCACGACCAGGTCCGGGTTTAGGGTCGTGGCATAAAGTTTCAAGATTTCGAGTTCAATAATTGGATTTTCGAAATTGGCTTCGGTTTTAATTGAGTGTTGTGACAAACAATTGAAAATACTTTGAGGAGCTTATATCTAAATTTTTAGGCAATTTGGTGAAGATTTTGAGCGGGCTTAATAGGATTTTCAATCATAGGTCGAAGGAAGGAGGAAGAAAAACATGCTTCAATTTGATAAATTGTACATATTTTTAGAACTTGAATGACCATCCAAGCAATTAACTCATTTATATTTTTGCTATTGTTTCTTTCCGTCGGGAGCTGCATTCTGATTTTTGTGGTGAAACTGAAAACCAGTTAAGAAATAGATAGGAATGGCAATGGGGCGGTGCGAGTGCGGGTTTAAGACTATGCGAGGCGGGACGGGGCGGGGCGGGGCGGGTTAAAATAATTGTTTTAAAAATTGATACGGGGCGGGGCGCGGGTTGTGGGTTAATGCGGGTTTAAGCCAAATGTTATGCGATTTAAATTGACAAAAATCAGTTGCCTGCTATATTCCCTTCTTGGATGATTATATATCCTAAGATCCTAAAACCTTTTTATGTAAAATGTTTTCAATCTATTATCTTAATTTCTTTTCCCCAATATCCTTCAAATATATGTACCTTCAACAGGTACTATATGCTTGCATTTTATTTTTTAAGTGAAAAATAGGTTAAAGCTTTTACTTTAGAATTATACGTTTCTTGACCCAGAGAAAAAAAAGAGAAAATTATGGTACTAGCACCTGAGGATGTTTTTTAAACAAATATATTTAGTTTCTTCTCTTTTGGAGTGTTCTTACTATTTTGAAAACTTTTCAGAGTTTGAAAACTGCAATTTCCCCTAATTAAATTAATAAGATCATAAATTTTGGAGCACCAAAGTTAAAATCATCCCAGTTAAAAAAAGTTGCAACAACATACGTAGGTCTCTCCTAAGCATATGTTTTTTTATATACAAAGAGGAGTCAATTACTCAAATGGTCACTCAACTTTCTTAAATTATCTCCTAAAGTCACTTTTCTTTCGTTTGTAACAACAAAGTCACTGAACTATGTCTATTGCACTCATAAGGTCACTCAACTAGATTTTCTAAATTTTGGATTGCCAAATACCTATTTTACCCTCTAAATTATAAATATTTTTTTTTAACTTTTCAATATTATGATTTTCCCATTTTAATTTATATTATGAACTTACCAATAGAATAACTAAATATTATTTATGAATTCAAAAAAATAAAAAGTACTTAAGCATCTATAATGTTGGAATAACAAAATAATGAGCATAGTAAAAAAATTAATTAGAATAATTTGTTCGTAATATAATTTTAGTATTAACAGCAAAAATTCAAAAAATTATTTACACAATTCAGAATGAAAGAAAATAAAGTTTGTAAAATATATATTCCATGCATGTAATATAAAATAGTTATTTAAATAAAAGTATTTTTATAATATACATTATATATTCTTGAAAATTATGCTCAATTATGTTATATATATTCCATGCACGACTTAACTTAGCATATTTTACCCTATACAGATAGTCCCCCTACTTTCCGGTGACATAACTTTGTGTTGTTGGAAAGTTGGTAGAAACATAATAATATCATTGAGCATAATTTTTAAGAATATATAATATATATTATACAAATATATTTATTTAAATAATTATTTTTATATTACGTGCATGAATATATATTTTACAACCTTTATTTTCTTTTATTCTGAATTGTGTAAATAAATTTTTGAAGTTTTGTTGTTAATACTAAAACTATTATTACTAACAAATTATTCTAATTAATTTTTTTACTATGCTCATTATTTTGTTATTCCGGCATTATATATGTTTAAATACTTTTTATTTTTTTAATTTATAAATAATATTTATTTATTCTATAGGTAAGTCCATAACATAAATTAAAAAGGGAAAATCATAATATTAAAAAGTTTTTTAAAAAAAAAAGATAAATGTTTGTAATTTAGAGGGTAAAATAGGTATTTGACAATCCAAAATTTGGAAAATCTAGTTGAGTGACCATCTGAGTGCAATAGGCATAGTTTAGTGACTTTGTTGTTACAAACGAATAAAGTGACTTTAGGAGATAATTTGAGATAGTTGAGTGACCATTTGAGTAATGGATTTCGGTTGGTGAGTCAAAGTAGAAAAATAAATATTAGAGAAGGAAAAAAGTGACTATAGAAATTAGACTGTCTAAAGCTGATAATTAAAATAATATCTAAAGATGAAAATAATATAAAAAAAAGTGTAGACCGAACGACGTTCAAGTTAGAAAAGATTTACCATCAGTTAAAAAAAAAATTAAGAATGAAAAATATCGTGGGGCGGGCGGGTTTATGCGGGTATAGGTGGGGCAGGTAGAAATAGAAGATTTTGTTATGCGGGATGGTGCGAGACGGGTTTAAAATAGATAATATTTTAAAAAAGCAAAACTTCTGAAATAGTAAGATACCTGCAACTGAAATAATCCGAATATATTGAATTTACATATCACCGATGCAGTTGCGTCTAACCTTGCAATTAAGTTTCCCTCCGAGTTTTAAGGTTGGCATGAATCATAGTAATGAATGACATCGTTTCTCCAGCACCCACTAGCAGATGGTGACAATACTACACCTTTCTAGTTGCTAGTCATAGAATCTTGGGAACACATCTTTCTAGTTGCTAGTTCCTGAATCTTGGGAACACATCGTATTAACAAAACTTTAATCATCATTGTATGGGTCCAAATTTGGCAACCACGACAGCTACCGAGTAGGACGAGGAACGAGGCTATCGTGACGCGCAATATCTGATGGTCGTTGTGATGAAGGACGACGACCAAGAGCGGTCAGTCGAGACGAGACGTCAACGGCAGTTTAAACTTAGTAGGAGACAGTAAGAATATGTTTTTCGAATATTCTTTATGTTGTACTTTTTAGGGTTTCTTGGGAGATTATCCCTTATAAATAGGAAGGGTTAGTAAAGAAAAAGGGGATCCGGGCAAGAGAGACAAAAGAACACTTTGTAACAGATTCAACTGAGAGAATATACAAGAAAGGCCTTATTCATTGAATACAAAAAGATACTTCATTGTTTTACATTGACAGGGTACAAAGATTTCTCAATCATCTCATATCTCTTCTCTTTCTACTCTGTTACCGAGGAAAGAAGCTTTCATAGAGATCTCAATAATTGGGTAGCAACTGTTAGTAAATTGTATTTGTAAAATAATTTTGGAGAAAATAAAATAACATAAACAGAAATATAAACGAAACACAAATTAATCCGAGCCCACTGAATTCACAGTGTTTTCTTAAGGAATTTAATTCCCTCCTAGTACCCAAGATTATGGATTATTTTCTCCCATGATAGAACGAATTACACACTAGTGTAGTAGTACTTCAAACCCCAGTGTTTCAGCGAACACAAAGTTCGGTAGCAAATCACACTTACTGATGCTTTCTTTGAAGTTAAAACAATGCAGAAGGAGGAGGAGAAACTCATAAAATCGTCTGGAAACTCTGAGAGAATGGACTTGTATTTATAGCCAATGTTGGGCTGAAATCTGAAGAGGTGCAACTCTTCAGAATGGCTGTTTATGCAAAATGAACACAACATAAATGGCTATTTACTCAACAATAAATAGGGAAAATTGAAGAGGGAAGTTTAATTTTCAGTTACACAACTGAAAACTGAAAACTGAAAACTGAAAACGGTTGGATTTTAATATTAATATTCCGTTATTAAAACAAATATTTAATAACAATTCTGTTAATATTTACTATTAACAAATAAATTTGGTCCAAAAAATTAATCAATCAATCATTTGACCGAAGCCGAAGCCGAAGCCGAGCCGAGCCGAGCGAGCGACGACAACGACGACGCGAGGCTTGCCTTCTTCTCAACTCTTTAAGAGCTAGAAGAAGAGCAATTGCTTATATACACATCAAAAACCTCTTCCTCTTCCAATATGGGACAATGTCCCTTTGTCAAGGGGGGAAACTTAAAATTTCACTTAAAATTTTCATTTCCCTCCATTTCCCATTCACCTCTTTAAAGCCTTTAATATACTTAAAACCCCAACAATCCCCCACATGAATGGGGAATGGCTATATCACGGAAATATGCATGAAAAACTGTGTGATTCGCAAGCAAGGATTAATTACATCTAGATAAGTAGGTTTCCCTTTGAACTTTCCGTAGTGAACTTATGCCGGATATACTCGGTCAATCGGTAGATTTGATATCTTTGAACCGTTGAACTTTGATGTATACCTAGACAACCATAAGTCACACAACCAACCCTTAACCGTCTTTGGTTCTCATTGTTGTGTTCGTTTCAGCCATGAACACCGCCTGGTTTCATAAGTGCGTATAGAGCTGGCCTTACAAATTCTCCTTAAAGCAGCTAACACTTCACACTTATATAGGTGATTCTTAAACGTGTCATCCCATAGATACACTATTTGATAATCCCCGTATCAAATTTAGAAATCACTAAAAAACCTTAATGCTTTATCCTTGGTAATGAACATTGCCTCATCATGAAAATGGACCAAAATTTTAGTTGACAATGTTGAACCATCATTAATGACTTTGTTTGATCTCCTTGAACCTAGATCTTGGGATCTCCAGTCTTCTAGGTAGAGTTACCGCCACAGTGACTTGTTCTCGGCCATAACCCCATTCCTCTTGATGATTTCTCAACTACCTCTCTAGTTAGGCCTTTTGTAAGTGGATCCGACACATTATCACTTGACTTTACATAGTCAATCGTAATAATTCCTCTAGAGAGTAATTGCCTAATGGTTTTATGTCTTCGTCGTATATGACGAGACTTACCGTTATACATAACGCTCCCAGCCCTTCGAATTGCCGATTGACAATCACAATGTATGCATATTGGTGCCAACGGTTTGGGCCAAAACGGAATGTCTTCCAAGAAATTCCAGAGCCATTCAGCTTCTTCACCGGCTTTATCTAAGGCTATGAACTCAACCTCCATTATAGAGCAGGCGATACAAGTTTGTTTGGACGACTTCCAAGATATCGCCCCTCCACCAATAGTGAATACATATCCACTTGTGGACTTAGAATCAGTTGAACCGGTGATCCAATTTGCATCACAGTATCCCTCAATCACCGCAGGATATTTACTGTAGTGCAAAGCAAAGCCCTCGGTATGTTCTAAATATCCCAAAACTCGTTTCATTGCCATCCAATGAGATTGACCTGGATTGCTCGTGTATCGACTCAATTTAATTATAGCATAAGCTATATCTAGTCGTGTACAATTCATGATGTACATTAAGCATCCCAACACACGAGCATAATCCAATTATGAAATGCTTTGGCCATTGTTCTTTGATAATGCAAGATTCACGTTGGAGTTTTTGCAACTTTAAACCCTAAGTGCTTGAATTTTTCAAGTATTGTCTTAATATAATGAGATTGTGACAATGCCAGACCTTGAGGAGTCTTATGGATCTTAATTTCCAGAATTAAATCAGCAACTCCCAAGTCTTTCATATCAAACTTGCTAGTTAGCATACACTTAGTAGCATTTATGTTGGCAATGTCATTACTCATTATCAGCATATCGTCCACATATAAGCAAACAATGACTATGTGATTTGGAATATTTTTAATGTACACACATTTATCACATTCATTTATATTAAAACCATTTGACAACATTGTTTGGTCAAATTTTGCATGCCATTGTTTGGGTGCTTGTTTTAGTCCGTAAAGGGACTTAACAAGTCTACATACCTTCTTTTCTTTACCTGGAACCACAAACCCTTCAAGTTGTTCCATGTAGATTTCTTCTTCCAAATCTCCATTCAATAAGGTCTCTTAACATCCATTTGATGAATTTTAAGACCATAAACTGCAGCTAACGCTACTAACGTTCGTATGGATGTAATTCTTGTAACTGGAGAGTATGTATCAAAGTAGTCAAGACCTTCTCGTTGTCTTTACCCTTTGACTACAAGTCTTGCCTTAAATTTATCAATAGTGCCATCATATTTCATTTTCCTCTTAAAGATTCATTTAGAACCCAACGATTTATTTCCAGGAGGAAGATCAACCAATTCTCATGTATGGTTGTTCAATATGGATTCTATTTCACTATTGACTGCCTCTTTCCAAAATAATGATTCCGAAGAAGACATAGTTTCTTTAAATATTTGAGGCTCATTCTCCAATAAGAAAGTCACAAAATCTGGTCCAAATGAAGTGGACGTTCTTTGACGTTTACTACGTCTTGGATCCTCCTGATTAAATGTACTTTATTTTGTTTCTTCCCGAGGTCGTTTAGATCCTTCACCAATCGACTCACATTCCTTTTTATATGGATATATATTTTCAAAGAGCTCAGTATTATCTGATTCTATAATCGTATTATTATGAATGTCGGGATTTTCTAATTTATGAACCAGAAATCGATATGCTTTACTATTGGCCGCATATCCTAAGAAAACACAATTAATGGTTTTCGGACCTATTTTATCCTTTTGGGTTTAGGAACTTGCACTTTTGCCAAACACCCCCACACTTTAAAATAATTCAAGTTGGGCTTCCTTCCTTTCCATTTTACATATGGAATGGATTGTGTTTTGCTATGGGGTACTCGATTTAGTATCCGGTTAGCCGTAAGAACGGCTTCCCCCCACAAGTTCTGTGGCAAACCAAAACTTATCAATAATGCGTTTATCATCTCCTTTAATGAACGATTCATTCTTTCTGCAATCCCATTGGATTGGGGCGTGTAAGGGACCGTTGTTTGATGAATAATTCCATATTCTAAACATATTTTTTCAAAAGGAGCTTCATATTCACCACCCCTATCACTTCTTATCATTTTGATTTTCTTGTTAAGTTGCATTTCAACTTCATTTTTGTATTGCTTGAATGCGTCTATTGCTTCATTTTTACTATTAAGTAAGTAAACATAGCAATATCGAGAACTATCGTCAATAAAAGTTATGAAATACTTCTTTCCACCGCGAGATGGTATTGACTTCATGTCGCAAATATCTGTGTGAATTAAGTCTAAAGGATTTGAATTCCTTTCAACTGACTTATAAGGATGTTTAACATACTTAGATTCCACACACATTTGACATTTTGATTTGTCGCATTCAAATTTAGGTAATACTTCCAAGTTAATTATTTTCCCCAAGGTTTTATAATTGACATGACCCAAACGTATATGCCATAATTCATTTGACTCAAGTAAGTAAGACGAAGCTGAAATTTTATTATTATTCTCAACAACCATTACATTCAGCTTGAAAAGGCCCTCAGTGAGGTAACCTTTTCCTACAAACATTTCGTTCTTACTTATTACAACCTTATTGGATACAAAAATACATTTAAAATCATTCTTAATAAGAAGTCCAATAGAGACTAAATTCTTCCTAATCTCGGGAACATGAAGGACGTTGTTCAAAGTCACCACCTTGCCAGAAGTCATCTTCAGAAAGATGTTCCCACATCCTTCAACTTGGCGGTTGCGGTATTTCCCATAGAAAGAGTCTCTTCGGGTCCAACAGGAGCATATGTTGCAAAGGCTTCCCTAACACCACAAACATGGCGAGTGGCTCCAGAATCAATCCACCACTCCTTAGGATTTCCCACCAAGTTGCATTCAGAAAGCATAGCACACAAGTCATCAACATCTTCATGCTTTTCAACCATGTTTTCTTGACCCTTCTTCTTGTCTTTCTTCGGAGCACGGCACTCCATAGATTTGTGCCCAACTTTCCCATAGTTGTAGCAATTTCCATTGAACCGCTTCTTGCTTGGGTTGCTTTTCGGTCCAGGAACCTGCTTCCTCTTTCTCTTATTTTGAGAAGTATCCTCAATAATGTTTGCTCTCATTATTGTTGAGTTTCCACGGTCTCTCTTTTTAGCAGCTTTGTTATCCTCTTCGATTCTCAATCGAACAATGAGATCTTCAAGGGACATCTCCTTGCGTTTGTGTTTCAAGTAGTTTTTGAAGTCCTTCCACAAAGGAGGCAACTTCTCAATCATTGCTGCTACTTGGAATGCTTCATTGATGACAAGACCTTCAATGAAAATTCTGTTAGTAAAAATACTAAGATTACTACTTTCAACATCAGTATTAATTCAATTTATACCTTCAGCAAGGAGATCGTGAATAATCACTTGCAATTCTTGGACTTGGGTAATAACAGACTTGCTATCTACCATTTTGTAGTCCAAAAATTTAGCAGCAACGAATTTCTTCAACCCAACATCTTCAGTTTTGTATTTCTTTTCAAGCGTAGTCCACAATTCTTTTGACGTCTCCACGCCACTATAGACATTATAAAAATCGTCCTCCAGTCTGCTAAGAACATAATTCTTGCACAGAAAATCAGAATGCTTCCACGCCTCAATCACGAGAAAGCATTCATTCTCTGGAGTTTCATCGGGCAGAACAGGAACGTCTTCCTTGATGAACTTTTGCAGGCCTAAAGTAGTCAAGTAGAAGAACATCTTCTGCTTCCACCGCTCGAAATCTAACCCGAATTTTTTTTTGGGTTTCTCCGCCGGTGCTAATGTAGGTGTTCGGCTTGTTGACGCATTGGCAGTCACCATTGGAACAGCCTGGTTCCCGTTATCATTAGTCATTTTGTAAAAGAATGACACAAACAAACGTTAAAATCACATAGATTTTAATCTCCAACAGAGTAAAAGACCACAAAGGTTTTGAATTCCAAAACAATGAATATAACACAAATACAAAATACAAAATTAAATTCCTTATGCTTGTTAGTAAACTGTATTTGTAAAATAATTCTGGAGAAAATAAAATAACATAAACAGAAATATAAACGAAACACAAATTAATCTGAGCCCACTGAATTTACAGTGTTTCCTTAAGGAATTTAATCCCCTCCTAGTATCCAAGGTTATGGATTATTTCTTCCCAGGATAGAACGAATTACACAATGGTGTAGTGGTACTTCAAACCCCAGTGTTTTAGCGAACACAAAGTTCGGTAGCAAATCACACTTACTTTTTGCTTTGTTTGATGCTAAAAGTATGCAGAAGAAGGAGAAGAAACTCAGAAAATCGTAGTGAAATTCTGAGCAGAATAGTGTTGTATTTATAGCCAAAGTTAGGCTGAAATCTGAAGAGGTGCAACTCTTCAGAATGGCTGCTTATGTAAAACGCCCACAGCATAAATGCTATTACATAAATGGCCATTTACTCAATAATAAAGAGGAAAAATAAAGAGGGAAAATTGAAGAGGGTAGTTACTTTTCTGTTACCAAAACAGAAAAACGGATTGGATTTAATATTAATATTTAATATTAATATTTTGTTATTAAAACAAATATTTAATAATATTTCTGTTAATATTTTACTATTAACAAATAAATTTGGTCCAAAAAGTTAATCAATCAATCGATCATTTGACCGAATCCGAATCCGAATCCGAATCCGAAGCCGAAGCCGAAGCCGAAGCCGAAGCCGAAGCCGAAGCCGTAGCCGAAGCCGAAGCCGAGCCGAGCGAGCGACGACGACGACGGCGCGAGGCTTGCCTTCTTCTCAACTCTTTAAGAGCTAGAAGAAGAGCAATTGCTTATATACCCATAAAAAACCTCTTCCTCTTCCAATATGGGACAATGCCCATTTGCCAAGGGGGGAACTTAAAATTTCACTAAAAAATTTTATTTCCCTCCATTTCCCATTCACCCTCTTTTAAGTATTTAATATATTAATTAAACACATCCAAAACCCAACATATACTTACCTTGTTTCTTGTAATATTTTTATGTTGGAAATTAGAGATTTTGTATACTAGGGAAAAAGAAGTATTTATAAGCAATTCTAAAACCCCTCAAGGTAGGCAGAAATGCCCCACTCTATAATCTACCCTAGTACAGAACTTCAAAATCAATAACAATCGCAACTATTATATTCATAACTAGCAGAAACTAAGGATAGTAATTCATTCTTCTCAATTGACCTGCTATTCTTCTATTGCCTGCACCTCGAACATGTACATCTTGAACACATGTCTCACAAGAGTAACATCTTCTCTCCTTCTATCCTATAATATTCGTTGGTTCCTTTCTTGTCAGTCATAGTATGTACATCCAGCCAAACTCATTTTATAGATCTCCACCTTGGCATTTTACCATTCATGAACTGGACTACCCATGCTTGCTCATCCAGCCACCCCATTGCCAGTCTATCCACACCCTGCCATCTAAGCAATTGATTCCATATTAAAGTAGCAAAGGAGCATTATCATGCCCAACTATGCCTTATAAAAAGAATTAAGTGGTCGCCGCAAATATACTCTGGTTTACAAGTTCGAAGTCGCATCTCACAGAGAACTAAGGATTAGCTACAGTTGTTGACTATCACTAAGAAGATAAGCTCGAACAATTTTTAAGTTATAAATATTAAGATTCTTATATCTAATTAACTAAATAATTAAAGTAGTAGATTAACAACTAAAGATACTACGGATTGGAGAAAAGATTAAGGAGGTCTAGAGTTATGATTTCCCAAATTGTCGGAATCCTTCCCGCTACGTCTTCTACGATTTTGCCTAAGTATTCTCTACCGATCATGAGCGCTCTGAGTGTTGTAATTCTCTCCCGAGAAACTACCACAATTTACTAGATATATTCTCCCGAATTACGCTAGCTGGCGTTAACTACAGCTCACTCGGATCGTACCAAGATTTCGTTATCCCTAATCCCACCTTTAAATCCTCTGTATTGATCCCTCATATACGTTAGGAGTGATGTTGTTCAACAACTACCTAAATATGCACTCTCTCCCGAGTAATACACACTAAATATGCATAGTCGATTGAGTTCTCTTCAACCAACCATAATAATAACGTAGTTGAACAAATAGAGAAAAGCTACGGCTCAATTATATAAAAACATAACAATAATTTATCCTACAAAAGGTTCTATCAAAACTCTAGATAACAAATTAGCTATTCATAATAGTATGCATAACTGCAATACTAGAAATCCAATAATGGAAATAGGAAGAAGGAAGTGAAAAACTCATATAAGAATTCTCCGCCTTGCTCCTAGTGTGTTCTTCCCTCCTTAGGTCGAATCTCAGGTCTCCCCGGCAGCTCCGTGCTCTCCCTTGGTCTAAAGTGTGTCAAAAGTCCTCAAAATACCGTTTTTCCATGTATATATACCAAGTAGGGTCGGACCCAAACAATTATACCTTCTCCTATGCGAAAAAAGACACTTTTTCTGGACAGGACGTGCGCGGCCGCGCACCTGGAAGTGTACCCGCGCACTTTTCACACTTTCTGCCCCATATGCGCGGTCAATGCGCGGCCGCGCACTTGCCGCGCACTTTTCACCTGGTTTTGTTGGGAAATTGAAAAAACTTAAAACATGAAAGTCGTATCCCTTTGAATTAGCTTTCCAAAAATATATTGTGGATCCTAAACGAAATTCTGAGCAAAAAGTTATATGTATTTTACTAGACAATGCGCAATATGCCTGCTCGATTCTTTGTTTCGTTGCCCTATCATCAGTTGATCCCCGAACACGATCCCAACTTAATCCTTGGGCTTTTACTCAGACTTCAAATCTCCAGAATAACTTGAATTCATTTCATAACATCTACATAGATTGGAATCACTCCTACAAGGCATAAAACACACAATTGGTGCAAAACACTAGCGATTAAAGCTCAAACTCAATTAAAGTGCAGTAAATTAGAGTGTAATAAGCGACTAAAATACGTAATTATAGCCTTTTATCAAAGCACTTGAAGAACAAGTTTGGCTTCTATATCACATAAAGGACATATAATATTACCCTTCACTCCCCATTTTACCAGTCTATCTTTGGTATACAACCGTTTGAGGACGGCCATTCTCAGCAACAAGATTCATTTTGGGCATCCCATGTTATTATAAACTAGTATCTTCCATGGTACCTTTTGAAACTCCCCTCTTAGCTTTATATACAACTTCCTGATAGAGAACTATTGTATCTCCATTAGTTCATCAAAAGAAATGCCCGTTTGCTCCAATATTTCTTTGGCTTTAAGGATTTTGTTTACCATCTACGATTCTTGTTTATCACATATTCCCCAAATATACCTTCATTTTATATAGTAAGTGTGAACCCATTGAATCTATATCTTTGTTCTTACAAAGATTCTAGTAATGCTTACAAATTACTGATTTATTCCACAATGATATATTTGTCATATTTATAGTATATTTGGCCAAGTTTCTCCAAGTTGAAAAGCATTTTTTTTCTTTTCTTTCAAAGTTGAAGTGTTTGGCCAAGCTTTTAGAAGAAAAAAAAGTGTTTTTGAGGAGAAGCAGAAGCAGTTTTGGAGAAGCAGAAAAAAGTAGTTTATTCCGAGAATCACTTTTTTGAGAAGCACTTTTGAGAAAAATACACTTAGAGACACTTTTTAAGAGCTTGACCAAATATTAATTGCTACTTAGAACTTAGAAGTGTTTTTTAAATTAATTAGTCAAACACAAACTGTTTTTCACCAAAAGTACTTTTGAAAAAATAACACTTTTCAAAATAAGCTGATATTTCCAGCTTGGCCAAACAGACTATTAGTCCACCAGCAGACTTAGGTAACACACTTTGTCCAAGACAATAAAGCTTTCTTGCTTAAGTCATTTCCGCATGTCCATAAAAAATTCATGCATACAATCTCAACCAATATAATAATGATTTTAGGCAATACAAAAATTCGTGACCAGAAAGCATGTATAGAGAACAAAATACTTTTAATGACCTGACTTCTCCCTCCATAAGACAAATACTTTTCAGTCCATGAGGTAACCTTCCAACCATCTTGTCAAGCAAAGATTGACAATGCATTAGTGTCAATCTTTTGGAACTTAATGGCACCCCTAAGTATCTCCCGGAAGTGCTCCTTTAGGAAAGCCTAGCAAGCTAAGAATCTCTGTTTGAATATCCGGCATCCCCTCTAAAAAAAAAATTAAGCTTTTGGCTTTGTTAACTATCAATCACGAAGCCAATGAAAGTTGTTGGAAACAATCATACATCTGTTTGGCTGATATCATATCACCCCCGCAAAACATAATTAGGTCATTAGCAAAGCTTAATTGCACTACTGTATTTTATTACATTTAGGGGATAGTTAAAATCTTGTTTCTCGTAACAATTAAGCAATATAAACGAAATTATATTCATGTTCCTGCAAAGTACTATGACAAATAATTAGCAAATAAGCAAAACTAATAAATTTATTAGTCATTTTATCTTTTCATGTTAGAAAAAGAAAATAGGGCATAAGACAACGAGCTCAAACTTATTGTTTTAAAATTTATCGGGTTAGATCTGCTACTTTAGAACCTTACTTCTTAATGCTTAATTAGAACTCTCTTCTAAAATTACAGCTCACGTTTCACATGCTCAACTGCATGAAAATAATTGTAGAACGGCTCGACAACAAAAGTATTATACTCTATCCGATCCATTTTGATTGATTTTTTAGTTGTTTACACTCATGTTAAGAAATCTATATTTTAGCGTTATTAACAATAAAATTGACCATATTAACCTTAATTTGTCCATTGAAAATATAACAAATACTCCTAGGTTTTTTTACTCTAATGGCAGCTTTGGATAAAAAGAAGAATTTAATTTCTTCTTGATATCTGAAAAAATTAAATATTATGGAGCGGATAAAAAGATCAATTAAAGCGGACCGGAGGAGTAACAAATTTCATTAATAAACAAACTACTATTTATTGGTAGAAAAAATAAGTGAAACTACCAGCTATGTCCATTTATAAGTAGCTCATTATAAAAATTGGTCAATTAATAAAATATTACTAATATTAGCCAAATGTTATTAATATTAGCCAATTAACTATTTGTAGCAAAAAAATATCAAATTTTTACTTTCTTTTGAGTGGGTGTTATTAGAATAGATTGGGTATATCTTAAGGAGCTTGAATCTCAATTTTGGAATGATTCGGTAAAGTTTTGAGGTGGTTTGAATTGAAAATTCGAAGTAAAAGCTGAACATGAAAAAAATGATATGTGTATCACACTGTGTATCATTTGTATGACATATGTATCATATTTGTATCAATTGTATAGCACATGTATATCCATGTAAACCTGTGTATGAAATACATGCGTGATACATGTTTGATACATGTGTCGCAGAAGAATTTTTTGAACTCGATTTAATTACGAATTTTAATACAAAGCCAGTCCAAATCACCTCCAATCTTCCTCAACTATAACCATTGAAAACGTTCCTTTTTTGCTTAGATTTTTTGGAATATTGTATATATATATAAATATATATATTTTTTTATTTCATCACCTTATTTGCTACCTCATCAATGAAATTTTCTTTTCATCTTGCATCTAATGTTGCTAATCACACTTAAAATATATGGAAGGTGAATTTTGCATGTAATTCTTTGAGAGAAAGAACCTTATTTATTTGGTTTTTTCAATTTTTATATGTACTTGACTAGTTTTGGTAAGTCTATGACTAATGGCTAAAGGTTGGTAAGTTGAGACTTATTTGGGACATTTGTGTAAGAGCCTGTTTGGCTTAGCTGATTTAGAGTAGCTGATAAGCATTAGGTGCTGAAAAGCACTTTTAAGTGCTGAAGCTGATTTAAAAAATAAGCAGTTACGTGTTTGGATAAAAGTGCTGAAATTAATAATATGCAGCTAAAGAACGGGGTATACGAAGAGTTTTGTTTTAAAAAGAAGTATTCTAGGGATAGAATAGTAAATATTTTGGTCAAACTTAAAGTGCTTATAAGCTGAAATTTGATAAGTTGGGGGAGACCAACTTATGACTTTTGGCTTATTTTTGGCTTATAAGCACTTAACTTATAAGCACTTTTAATTTTAGCAAACGCGTAGATAAACCAAAAAGTGCTTATAAGCCAGTTTGACCAGCTTATAAGCTTAGCCAAACACCCTCTAAGTTTCCCCAAAAAACAAACCTATTATTTGACTTTTGGTGCAATAAGCTTTCTAATTTTGTATTTTCAAGTTAAAGAAGAAAATATAAGACGATGGGCTCAAACTTTCAACTGTTATACATTAGAATTTAGAACTCCCTCCATTACTTCTCAATAAAAAGCCCCTTTATCAGTGAATTCGAATCGCCTACATTTCAACAGGTACCTTGCACTCTCCCTCTCACTACTCCATGTATGTAAGTCCCTACATTTCTTAAATTCCTAACATGCTTTGCAATTACACATGGATCGATTCTAGTTTCCTTAAAAACTGAATTGTGGCATATTGTGTTCGACAAAATTCCTCTTAGGAAATTATTTCCGCCGAGTTATTGGAGTTTCTCCTTTTTCTTTTCTTTATTCTTGTGTTTCTATTTTTGGGGTCTAATCATCGATTATTTACACTATATATCTTTAAGCAATATAGTCTCAGTCATGCTCGCTGCTAGACTTTTTGGGAGAGCATTGTTGGCTGCGGCCAAATCAGAGAGTTCAGCTGATGCTGCTTCTTCTGCTGCTACAACTAAGGTTACTAATCCACTTGAGCAGTTCTTTGAAGTTGATAGAACCCCTGATGACGATAAACCTGTTATTTATGATAAAATCCTTTACCTTTCACTGTGGAACTGCTTCCTTGTTAGCCTGATTGGATATGCTTTATCTTTTTTGTTTACCATTTCTATTGCTTGAATTTCTGAGACTGTGTAAGGTTAAAGTACCTTGAATTCCTTGATAAAAACGATTATTTATGATGCTGGAAGTATTAATATGCTATTTCCATACTCATACTTTGTAAATACATAAACAGCCCCTTCAAGTTGTCCACAACGATCAGTTGAACACCTCAACTGAGACTATTTCCAGTTAAACACTTCAAGTACTTACAAAGTATATCAAGTAAACACTTTGCGCTGACATGGCAAATCAATTGTGTCTCACTACAAATTGAGCGCGTGAGGACATAAATTCTGTTCTTTTCTTTTTCTTTTCAGTTTAAAAAATAACCTTTATTTTTGTGGACCCACATACCTTCATCTTTACTTCCCCTTCTTCAAAAAAAAAAAAAAAATTTCACCATAAATGAAAAACAAGAAAACCCAAAAGCAAACCAATTCTTTAAATGACATGTAGGTTTTTAGAAACAAATACTCTTATTATAAAAACAGAAATTAAACCTTCTTCTTTCCAACAGAAGCCGGCTNGATCTCCGGCAACGAAGCTATCCCAAAACCACCATAAAACCACCTTGGGTTAATCCTTCCGGCCACTGTAATCTACGCCTCTATATCAACATTTCTCCACCAAATACTCGAATCCAAACACTAATAAAATTCCTTCATTTTAGCCAAGAACCTTAAGCGCCGCACAAGCTCCACCGTATCTCCTCCCTAATCACCGACCAACATCTCCTTTTATCGTCTCAAATTCTTTTGTTGTGCTTTGAAGTGCAACTATGGCGGAAGAAAGAGCCATCCATGTGCGAGTGCGGAAATGAATGTTTCCTCCATCTTCAATGTTTCCCTTCCACTTTTGCTTCGATTAAAGGGAGAAAGGAAGTGGGTGAAACAGATTGGAAATTTTTTCCCAGTCGAGATCTAATGGTGGAGTCGAAGGTCCTACTTGATTTGTAATTTTATTGAGTGGTAGTATAAGAATTGGCAATTTAAGGTGAGGTTTCTGTGTATTTTCGTTGGTGTGTAATAATGGTGGTTTGAGTTGGAGATGAAATCCAGTGTTCTTAGGGGAAGGAGTTACGTGGTTTAGGAGAAGAATTTTTTTCTTTTTTAAATATTTTTTTTTGTTAATTACATGTGTCAAATTCTTATGACAAAATTACACGTGTCATTTTTTGATTGGTTCATTTGCCATGTCATCGGCAAGTGCAACTCACACATATGGCATGATGTACTCAGGTGTTTACTTGACCTACTTAATAGCCACTTAGGGTGTTTAACTGGAAATGGTCTCAATTGAGGTGTTCAACTGACCGTTGTGGACAACTTGAAGGGGGCGTTTATGTATTTCGCCAATATAATTTGATTGCTAAATTTAAGATCATAGCATTGCAGCTGTGAAAATAGGCTTTGGTTTCAACTCTAACTGGAATGTTTTGATGTGCTTCCTGGCATAAGTCTTGTAGGATCAGTATATTCGTGTGTTGATGGAGAAATGACAACTGTTTCAACTGAAGGGGAGTGTGCACAATGCTGTCAATGATATATTTTCTCCAGCTTAGGATTAGAGGTGACTAAAAGTGTAAATTGGTGATAAAATGCATGAAGAAAATAGTGTATAAATGTTCATTTTGATGAATCCTTCTCTGCATTTTCTGCACATGTATCCCCGGACCTTTTTCTTAATTTTCATTTTGACTGCTTATATTGTTGAAATTTAATGGTGAAGGTTGTCTCAATATTGGAGTAATCGGTTATAAATGATACTCCCTCCGGTCCGCAGTAAGTGACTTTTTTGTCTTTGGCACACCCCTTAATAAATACAAACTCCTAGAAAACAAATTAGTATTTTGACTAAATTACCCTTAATTAAATTTTGCATATTGTTAGCTTGACACATTGGGATATGTAAATAGGAGCAAATTTGAAAAACTATAGTTAATTCATTCTTGATTATGTAAAAAGAACACTTATTCTGGACCAAAATAAAAAGGCCAAAAAGTCACTTATTATGTACCGGAGGGAGTATTATGTTGTGAATGATGTTGTTGCATTCCGTATCAGAACATAGTCTAGTAATTTCCTCTCACTAGAAGTAGGGGTTGAATCTCATACTTGGGGTATATGGTCTAGGGGACGTAAGTGCCTCATGAGTAGGGCCTTGTAGGTAAACCTATGTTGCTCAGACTCTCCGAAAATGTCTCCAAGTGCGTGTTGGATCCTCCAAAAGTAGTGTATTTTTGGAGGCTCCGACACGGGCATTGCAACATTTAGGAGAGTTCGTGCAACATAGAGGTAAACACATGATATGATAATGAGGTTCTTATTGCTGATAGACTGTTTGAATAAGTTTGTGCTCAAGTTATAGATCTATTTTAGAAGGCAGAGGGTTTTGCATGAGTCCTATATCTGATAGGCTAAAACTTAAAACATAATCAGGTCGAAGTTGGAAGGCTTCTGAACTGCGTCTGAAGTCTTGGGATGATCTTCAAAAGTTATGGTATGTTCTTCTGAAGGAGAAGAACATGTTAATGACTCAACGCCAGATGCTTCATGCTCAGAACTTGAGGTTTCCCAATCCTGAGCGTATTTCCAAGGTAAAAGTTAGATACTTTAGTTGACTCTTTTCACGATATTTTGATAATTTTACCTGTCCACTTTCAAGTGTTTGTTCGTCATGAATAGTTTATCCGAAGTTGGATGAATTATTCCCCCCCCCCCCCCCCCCCCCCGGGGTTTGAAGCTGTGTACATGGACTCTGTTATGGTTATGTATCGATACAGGTGTGTGTAAGCACGTATAGTTTTGTTATTCTATTTACTTTTTTATTTGGAAGAATCTTCACAAAGTACATCTACCCATGCCATACTCATTCTATGCGTGTACATCTTGAAAAATGAATGATCCATGTACATAAGCAAATCTCGTATAGTGCTGTCCACAAAGTAGAAAATAGCTGGCCTCCATGCCTCTAGGCTGTTTTTACGATTGTTGTCAACTTAGCAAACTTCATGCTTTATCCGTGCTTGGGATTGACTATCCCTCAAAGTTATGGAGTAAGACATTGATTCCTCAACAAGATCAATTCTTTTGATTGTATGATAAACTCCCTTGAGAAAAATAGGTGCGCTTGTGAATGAGGTGCTCTACCACTAATTCCTTGAATCTGGTACCAGCGGGTATAAACCCCCCACCCCCACCCCACCCCACCCCAAAAAAAAAAACCAGCTACTTGCCAGTTCTCTTAGCTCCACTATCTACCCCATCACAACAAGTCTTCTAGCTGCAGATTGTATCCACTGTAAGCATTTAGGAGGAGTACTTCCCAAAAATGCCAAAATCTAGTGACAACCCGGGATTCTTGAAACTGCATATGCACATATTCTGTGCTGTGCTCTATTGTTATTTCTGGGAGTAGACCTTTTCCAATCTTGTCTGCTGAATACATCGGTGGCTTGAAACCATATAAACCAGTATACCACGTGCTTAATATTTAGTTGAATTGTGGCTTTGTAAGTGGTTGACAAAAACTGAAACATGAAAAACCATTTTAGTCCCAGAAATTTGTTAGAACTAATTAGCTTCTGCCTTCTCAGCCACCACTTTATATCATGATTATGCTGTTGGCTTTGCTATCAAATTTTGACAGAACATTCTCTTCATCTGAGGTTCAGCTAACTTATATTGGATTCTGGAATCTTAAATACTAGTTGGTGGAATGTGCGTCTTGATATCTAAATATTCTTTGTCAAACTCATTCTAGGACGTGCCAATTCTCTCTTCCCATGTTGCTTCACTTTTAATTCTCTTACTGATTTGAACCACTGAGCTGTTAACATTTTGCTGATACAGAGCACACTTTCTCATTATCATCTTTGTGAGAATGACATTCAGGTTACGAAGTGATCACGCCCAACTATGCCTTACAAAAAGGACTCTGCGGACGTTGCAAGTATAACCCGAGTATTACGCCCAGGGTCGAATCCACAGAGAGTTAACCTATCAACCACTATCTTCAGACCCACTAATTCTTCAGAACCAGCTTCCCAAATATTCAAATCTCAGTTGAATGTTCTTTAACAACTAGCTTGCAAGTAACTAAATAGCTGTAAACTAAACTAATAAGGTTGTAAACAATTATGAGAAAAATGCTAAGGAAATGATTTCCCCTATTGATGGAATCCCTTCTGTTTATGCTCATACAAATTTACCAACACATCTCTATCAATCATGAACGCTAATCTTACCGTAAATCTTTCCCGAGTAATCACAGTAATTTTACTATTGCACTCTCCTGAGATACACTAGCTTACTTTATTTAGCACGATTCACTTTAGATTACACCCAAGGCTTCGTTATCCATAATCCCGCCTTTAAATCCGCAATTATAGATTCCTCTACTAATCTAGGAGTGGTGTTGTTCAACAATACCCTAAATATGCACTCTTTTCCAAGTTATGCACACTAAATAGGCACAACTAATTGAGGATCCTGTCAATTAACTACAACAAACACGAAGTTGAACAAATAGAGATTAAACTAGCAATTTGTATTCACATAAACAAGAAGTTCATCACCCAATAGGTTCCATCAAAACCTTAGACAAGGAATTTAGCTACTCATGGCTATGGGAAAATAAACTAAGGTTGAATTCATCATAAAAATCAAAAGTAAAGAAGAAAGATGTTTGGAGTATTCTCTCACAATGGTTTTCCTTGCTAAGAAACCTTAAAAATCAATACATGCCTCTCTTGGGCGAAGTCTAATGTTTTAAATAGGGTTTAGGTCTAAAAATCTCGTGTTTTACACTTTGGTCCCTGAAGTTTTCTGCTTTCGCCGCGGTTCTGCCGCGGTCGCGGTCAAACCGCAGCCAAAAGCCTTCTCTGATTCTGAAATCATCCGCAGCTGTCTTCCACCGCGGTTCTACCGCGGTCGCGGTGGAACCGCGGTGGATCCTGTTCTCTGAATCTTCGGCCTGTTTTGCGTGGTTTACTTGGGGAATTTCACAGTTGGCCTCTTTCTCATCAATTTTGACTCCAAAACTGCTCCTTAGCCTTCCTTATACACCTATCACCTGCAAATCATGAAAAGCACTATAAGAGCATTTTGTATCACTT
>NW_017672158.1:127845-147526 GCF_001879085.1 Nicotiana attenuata | reverse complement strand
GCAAATCATGAAAGACACTAATAAGAGCATTTTGTTATCACTTTTAGCATTAAAACTACACAAGAAGGTGATTATTTAAGGTGTAATTATAGTCAAATTCACCTATTATCAACACCCCACACTTAAACCTTTGCTCGTCCTCGAGCAAACTAAACCACACTTCTAGGCCTAACTGCTCAATGCATTGCCCCAATTTATGTCACACCTGCTATTATCAATGATCGACCTAAGCAGTGCACAATCATATTTCAAATGCAGACTCTCATGCCAAGACACACTTGTGCTCACTCTAATTACTCTAACAGAAGTGAAGACTCACTTTTTCTTCCTGAGTCACATGCCCTCACATAAACAAAATCTGAGAGAAGTTCCACACACATATAAAATTTAACAACAAGGAACCATATATAGAAAGAATTCACTCACTCTCAGCAAAGAGCATTCACATGCCACACAGACACACCATAAGCTTGCCCCTAGTGTAATACTCCACTAATCGAGCCATTCAGTCAAAGATCAATATGTCTTTATAGGTTGTAATGTAGGCTAAGGGACGGGTAGGATATATTTGGATATAGTGACTAACCTCCCTAAGCACTTTTAATACACACTTCCTTTTATTTCACCTTCATGTTCAACCCAATCAGTATTCCACATTTTGTTTCACTTGTGACCCCCACTTTTCTTTAGGTACAACTGGCTTCTTCTTCTTCTTTTTTTTTTTAGATTTACTGTACACTGCCAGTTCACCAATCAGAACCTTCATTCTCGATTCCCTTTTTTCACTAACTCTCTCCCACCCCACACTTTGACTTTTGTATATTCTTTAGTGATTCAAGTGCTTCTAGGAGGTAAAGGTTCAAACAATTAGCTTATTCAAACACAACAATTTAGATCATTATAGGGTTATCAAAGAACAGGCTTCAGGCTCAAAAGGGTTAACTATGGTAATATGCACAGGTGGATTCTCAAGTATAGAGGGTTGCACAAAGAAATGCCTCAATCATCTCTAAAATCAAACGACTTCTATTTCGCTTTGCACACACACAGGGCAAGTTCTAGGTATCATATGCAAGCATAGGATGCAAGTAACAACTCACACACACTTATCATGTAACTCATTCTGAATCAGTTCATCAACACAATCATACGAGTGTTCAAGCCAGGCAAGATGTGCAAACTTAAGGCATATATTATGAGTCCACAAACAAGCTAAGACATCGCACCCTCAGTTCGTTGTTTTTTTCAAGTGTGCACATTTGGGGTTACATTCTGACCTTCACCCATCTAATCCTAAAACTACAAAAGAAAAATTTACCTAACCCGGTTCAAGAAAAACCCTTGGAAAAGAACCGTGGTCCAAAGAAAAACCAAGGGGGAGGTACTACACTACCTAAAAGAAGAAAATAAAATAGAAAAAAATTCTACATGGACTACTTCCCTCAAGAGTACTGTCCACCTAGTCCATCATCAGGAAGAGTCCTCTACAAGTTTTTTTTTTTTTTTATATATATCTGACTTTGACCCTCAAGAGACCCGTCAACAAGTGTCCGTCGTTGGGCCAAGTCAGCTACTCCTAATATAACACACTCACATATATACAACACATCACTCTAATGCTACAACACAACAACATCTATATACATTACAATACACAGTTAGAGCAAGTCTCCCACCCTACACTTAAAATCATGGCATGTCCCCATGTCATATCAAGAAAGTAAAGAGCAGAAGGGTTAGAAGACTTCCCTGAGACTCAATCCGAGTCGGAGACGGTGTTGGGGTCTACATGGCAGGCCCTCCCCAATGCACGTAACCAGGCCATAAACCGGCTCTCAGATCTAGCCTGCCTCTGCGACATGGCGTCCATCCGCGTGTGTAGGCCATCCACCGAGGTGCGGAGATCCACGACCTCTTCCTCCAAGGAGCGCAGCATAGGCCGGGAGGACTGTGAGCGTGATAGGCCTGCTCCAGAATGGGGGCGCCGAGAGGGCCCGACACTGTCAACAGACCTCCTGGACGGTGCAAAAGGAACCGGATCATCCTCCTCATCATCTATCTCAATTGTGGTGCGTGTACCCCTGCCCACTCTGATGCTAGAAGCTTTGAAAACTGCTTTGGGAGGCAAATCTCCATCTGTAGGATTGGTGGGGGTGTTTCTCATCAAGCACAATATGGTTACCAAGGAAGGGAAATAGAATCCCTTTGTCAGCAGCGGTCCCCGTAAGACCATTTCATCACCAATTATCCGGGCCGCATCAGCAGCGGTCCCCGTAAGCACCAAGTCAACAGTGCCCTATTGAAGTTCACGTCCGTGGTATTGCTGGATGGCAGGAACCTGCTACAGATAACAGTCAACCAACACTTGGCCAAGTGGGTGAAAGAGTTAGAGTTGAGGGTTATTTGGTCACGTATCCAAATGGGCTGCCCCCCTGTGCAAAGTACATCCGTCATGACCACCCATGTCACCCCCGGTCTGTCATGACAATAGTCGACGTCACTGGTGAACGGAGGCAGCCGCAACACCCGGCGAATTGTTGGAACTTGAGCATTGACCACCGTACCCCGAACAATCACCTCCCTACCCAAGCTCAATGGGCAGTTGGCGTAAAATTCTCGAACCAGCATCTTGTTAACTGGTGCAGGGTCGTTAAATAGGAATTCCATTTCCCGCCTCCGTATTTCTTCATACATCTCCACCTTTTCGGCTCGGAGGGCTACCCGAACAATCGGGATCTCATGGATAAAGGTCTTTGTAGCCTTGGCGTTGAAGTCGTCCTCCGCCAGTTCCGATTGGAATCTGGACTCATCATAAGCAGGTCGCTGGGATGTGCCTCCAGATCTCCTTTGCCTTTTGGGAGCCATATGACCTGCAAATAATCAAACGAACCATCAACATACGCCCTAACTAGTGCCAATCAGATGGTTACTCAGACTTCACCACCCGATGACACCAAATATTTCCCCTTAATTCATTCATAACAACCTCCACAATAGCCTCATAACTTTCTTTCCACTTCCGGCATAACACACCCCACACTTACTCCTTTCAATGTTACACATGAAATACAACACCACCATATAACAACTACTACCATACCACCAATCAACTACACATCAACAACCATCAATTAGAACATCCCAAACCTAGGTTGGACTTACAACACTGCAAAAATATACAACATAGTACTATAATTTCGGCCAACACATGACCCAATACCATACCATACCACAAAAATCTAGTTTAAGCCTCCAAACCACCAAAACAACTTCACAATTATTTAATAATGGAGACCCAATTAATTTGGCACCAAACAACCTCATAAACATCAACTACAACAATGGCAAACATAAAAGAAAGCCAAAAAAATTCAAATTACTACACTAATCCTAACTAGGGTTTAAGTAAAACTAATAATTTAACAAATTACACTACTTAGAAGAGAGAGAAATAGAGAGAGAGAAGAAGAACTTACTTGAGTTGAAGAGAGGGAGAAATGGAGGTGTGTTAATGGAGGTTGGGGAGGAAGGTAAGTGAAGGAGAAGAAGAGAAAAGAGATTTTGTGAATAGAGAGAGAAAGAAAGAATGGGATGAGGGGGGGGGGGGCGAAAATAATGATAAGGGGATAGGAAGGGGGTTGTTTTTATGTTAGATTAAAAGGTTTTTGAAAAAAAAAAAATTATTCTAACCTTACCTGGCCGCGTCTGTGTCTGCCGCGGTTCTGCCGCGGTCGCGGTAGAACCGCGAGCAGTGAGGTTCCGCGAGGCCATTTGACCGCGGTTTCACCGCGGTCGAGGCCCCTCTCTGATTCTAACGCCCAATTTTTTTTTTTTTTTTTTGAAGACTACAAAGGTTACAATTACAACAATGTCATGGGTTGCCTCCCACATAGCGCCTGATTTAACGTCGCGGCACGANGGAGTGAGGGGGGGGGGGCAGAAATAATGATAAGGGGATAGAAGGGGGGCTGTTTTTATGTTAGATTAAAAGGTTTTTGAAAAATAAATTTTTTTTTTTCTAACCTTACCTGGCCGCGTCTGTGTCTGCCGCGGTAGAACCGCGAGCAGTGAGGTTCCGCGAGGCCATTTGACCGTGGTTTCACCGCGGTCGCGGTAGAACCGCGGTCGAGGCCCCTCTCTGATTCTAACGCCCAGTTTTTTTTTTTTGAATAGATTACAAAGGTTACAATTACAACAATGTCATGGGTTGCCTCCCATGTAGCGCCTGATTTAACGTCGCGGCACGACTCATGTGAGCGCAATCAAGGTTCGCTCGACCTCTGGGGTTCATTCAAATGCAGCTCGGTCATCTCCTTAGGCTCGTTCATACCCACATACAATTTCAACCTCCGACAATTGACTCTAAATGTACGAGAGTCATCTTCAGTAGCAACTTCCACAGCTCCGGATGGAAACACTTCAACCACGCGAAATGGTCCAGACCACCTTGACTTTAGCTTACCCGGGAACAATCGCAGTCTTGAGTTATAAAGCAATATTCTGTCCCCAGGTTTGAAATTTCGCTCAATGATGTTCTGATCGTGAAGCCTCTTCATTCTCTCTTTATACAACCTTGTGCTCTCAAAAGCAAGATACCGGAACTCCTCTAGCTCATGTAATTCAGTGACTCTTGACGTGCCCGCAGCTTCCAAGTCTAAGTTCAGCTGTTTCAGTGCCCACCACGCTTTATGTTCAAGTTCTACAGGTAGGTGGCAGGCTTTCCAAAACACCACCAACTTACTATGGTGACATACCAATTGGTGTCTTGAAAGCTGTCCTGTAAGCCCATAGTGCATCATCTAGCTTCCTTGACCAGTCAGTTCTTGTAGCGTTTACAGTTTTTGTCAATACGCTCTTGATCTCTCTGTTGGACACCTCAACCTGTCCACTGGTCTGTGGGTGGTACGGAGTAGCCACCTTGTGGCGCACATCATATTTAGCCAACAACTTCTCGAAGGCCCGGTTGCAGAAATGAGTTCCTCCATCGCTAATAATTGCACGCGGTGTCCCAAAGCGGGTGAATATGTTCTTCTTTAGAAACCCGACTACCACCTTAGCATCATTGGTGGGTAATGCAGCAGCTTCCACCCACTTGGACACGTAATCTACAGCAACAAGAATGTATTTATTGCCATAGGAGCTGACGAAGGGACCCATGAAATCTATCCCCCAAACATCAAACACTTCCACTTCTTGAACTGGGTTCATGGGCATCTCGTGACGCCGGGAAATGTTCCCGGTGCGTTGACATTCATTACAGCTCTTGACCCATAAGTGAGCATCCTTGAATACCGTTGGCCAGAAAAATCCGGCCTCTAGCACCTTAGCTGCAGTCCTGATGCCTCCAAAGTGACCACCATACGCCGAAGCGTGACAAGCCTGCAAGACAGAAGATTGTTCGATCTCGGGGACGCATCTCCGGATCATGTTATCAAGGCATATTCTAAACAAGTAGGGCTCATCCCAGTAATACCATTGGCTTTCGCGAAAGAATCTCTTCCTCTGGACCGATGACAGGTCGTGAGGAACAATACCACTGGCCAGGTAATTAGCATAGTCTGCATACCAAGGCGCTTCCTGATGAGTGGTAACGAGCAGCTGCTCATCTGGAAAGGTTTCCAGAATTTCCTCCACTTCTACTACATTTTCAGCTCCTTCAAGTCGTGATAGGTGATCAGCGACTTGATTTTCAGTGCCCTTACGGTCACGAATTTCAAGATCGAACTCTTGCAGTAGCAACACCCAACGAATCAGGCGTGGCTTAGAGTCCTTCTTTTCTATTAAGTATCTAAGAGCTGCATGGTCAGAGTATACGATTACCTTGGATCCTATTAGATAGGACCGAAACTTGTCAAAAGCAAATACCACAGCTAGCATCTCCTTCTCTGTCACTGTGTAGTTCAACTGGGCTCCACTCAGCGTCCTACTAGCATAGTAGATTGGGTGCATCAGTTTGTCCTTCCGCTGGCCCAGCACTGCCCCCACCGCGTAGTCACTGGCATCACACATCAATTCAAACGGTTGCTCCCAGTCAGGGGCAACGATTATGGGTGCTGTGACCAGCCTTTGCTTCAACTCCTCAAAAGCTACCCTGCAATCATCAGAAAATACAAAAGGGTGATCTTTCTCTAACAACTTACAGAGAGGGTTGGCAATTTTGGAGAAGTCCTTAATGAACCTCCGGTAGAATCCGGCATGTCCAAGAAAGCTCCTTATAGCTTTGACTGAAGTTGGCGGCGGCAGCTTTGCTATGACATCAACCTTTGCTCTATCCACCTCTATTCCTTTGCTTGACACCCGGTGCCCCAAGACTATACCTTCTTGTACCATGAAATGGCACTTTTCCCAATTCAGAACCAAGTTAGTCTCGATGCACCGTTTCAGCACACGCGTCAAATTCACTAGGCAGTCCTCAAATGAGTTCCCCACCACTGAGAAGTCATCCATGAACACCTCCATTATATCTTCTACCATGTCAGTAAATATGGCCATCATGCACCGTTGGAATGTGGCGGGTGCATTGCATAGACCAAAGGGCATCCTCCTGAAGGCATAAATTCCGTACGGGCATGTGAAGGAGGTCTTTTCTCTATCCTCAGGGGCAATGGAGATCTGATTGTACCCTGAGTACCCATCCAAGAAGCAAAAGTGTGACCTCCCTGCCAATCTATCCAGCATTTGATCAATGAAGGGAAGTGGGAAGTGGTCTTTCCGGGTGGCTAGATTCAACTTTCTATAATCCATGCAAATTCTCCAGCCTGTGACGGTTCTTGTTGAGATAAGTTCATTGTTGTCATTCTTTACCACCGTCATGCCACCCTTTTTAGGCACACATTGAACTGGGCTAACCCAGCTACTGTCAGAGATTGGGAAAATGATTCCCGCATCCAACCACTTTATCACTTCCTTCTTCACCACTTCCTTCATATTCGGGTTCAGCCTCCTCTGATGTTCCCTGGAAGGTTTGTGCCCCTCTTCCAGCAGAATCTTGTGCATGCAATAGGCGGGGCTGATCCCCTTGATGTCTGCCATGGTCCACCCAATGGCAGTTTTGCACTCCCTTAGTACCTGTAAAAGCTGCTGAACCTGCACATCTAACAAACCAGATGAGATAATAACAGGTAATGTGGAGTTGGGACCCAGAAACTCATACCTGAGGTGGGCTGGTAATGGCTTTAGTTCCAGCTTAGGTGGTTCTTCAATGGATGGTTTTGCTGGAGGGGTCTCTCTCTTTTCTAAGTGTAGAGGCTCAAACTCTAAATTTCTGTCCCAGAACCCTTTACCTTCCAATGCCAACACCCATTCCGCCAAATCCTCACCATTCACTTCATCCAAATTTGTCAAGCATGCTGTAAGGGGATCCTCAACCGTCAACGCCTCATCATCAGACTCTACAATTACATCCACTGCATCAATAAGAGAACAATTTGCGAACTCACTTGGTCGCCTCATCGATTTCTGCACATTGAATATAATTTCTTCATCATTGAGCCTCATCTTGAGCTCCCCAGTCTCGCAATCAATCAAAGCTCTCCCCGTGGCCAAGAATGGTCGTCCTAAGATTATAGGAATTTCTTCATCCACTTTGCAATCCAAGATTACAAAATCTGCAGGGAACACGAATTTCCCCACCTGAATAAGCACATCATCAAGGATCCCAAATGGACGCTTCACAGTCCTGTCGGCCAGCTGCAACAACATAGAGGTAGGTCTAGCTCTCCCAATGCCCAACCTCTTATAAATAACCAGGGGCATGAGATTAACGCTGGCCCCTAAATCACAGAGTGCCTTAGCAAAGGCATAGTTCCCAATAGTGCATGGAATTGTAAAACTACCTGGATCAGATAGCTTTTCAGCAACAGGTCTAGATACCACTGCACTATAGGTCTGAGTAAGTGTCACTGTGTACAAGTCTTGAAAGTCAAACTTCCGAGACATCAAGTCCTTTATCATTTTAGCGTATCCCGACATCTCCTTTAAAGCTTCAATCAGTGGAATGTTTACCTGGATTTGTTTGAGCATCTCCAGGAACTTTTTATACTGTTCCTCCTTTTGATGCTTGGCCAACCTTTGTGGAAATGGTGCAGGAGGTCTTTTCTTCCCAATCACTTGAGATTTCTCTTTCTCAGCTACTGTTTCAACTACTGGCTCAGCTACTGTCTCAGTCTCTTGCTGCATATTCTTTTCTTCAGGTGCGGGCTGGACTGTTACCTCTGTCAATCCCGTAGACTCATCCAGCTCAATGGGCACTGGAATGAGTGTCTCAGCCTGTATGTTTTCTCGAGCTCTCTCTTGCTCAACATCTAGATCCCTGTCATTCCGGAGACTCACCGCCATCAGCTGCTTTGGGCCCTGATCTTTTGGATTGATTTGGGTATCTGCAGGTAATGTCCCTTGAGGACGATTGTTAAGTGACATTGAAATCTGGCCCACTTGTACCTCAATATTTTTGATAGCTGCATCATGTGCATCCACCCTTTCATTTATCTTAGCGTTGGACCCAATAACCTGCTGCATCATTGCTTCAAGTCTTGCAAACCCGTCTTCCTGTCTTCCACCCTGCTGTTGCTGAGGTGGGTGGTACCCTTGCTGCTGATTGTTGTACCCCTGTGGTCTAGGATACGGTGCCATGTTGTTGGGGGGTCTCATGCCTCCCATGTTTCCGGCGTTATACTGTGGCTGGGGTGGCCTGTACTGCTGCTGAGTTTGCTGACCCCAGTTCTGATTACCTTGCCTCTGACCCCCATAGTTAGCCACATAGTTCATATCTTCAGGGTGCTGATGATGATGATCATGCTCTGTATTCCAAGGATTACCAATTGGCTGGCTAATGCAAGATGTGCACAAGCCCCCATTGGTAGTATCTACTATATGAACCTGTTGCTTCTGCCCTGATTCCTCCACTTTTTTGGTGAGGATGCTCATTTGTGTCAAGAGAGTCGCCATATTTTCAGCCATTGTATTAGAAGGATCAAGAGGCACTGAGTGCACCACTGGAGTAATAGGTGCGTTCCTAGTTGTCCAACCCGAATTCTGCGCCATCTTGTCGAGCAAATTCTGACCTTCTCTCCAAGTCTTGCTCAAGAATGCCCCACCAGCAGAGGCATCAACGATATACTTCATGCTGTCTGACAGTCCCATGTAAAACCGTTGTCCCAACATCTGTTCTGGAACACCATGGTGGGGACACATAACCAACATTCCTTTAACCTGCCTTATGTCTCGTGTAGTGTCTCCATTGGTTTCTGTTTGAAACTCACAATCTCATCAATTTGTTGAGCAGTTTTGTTGGGCGGATGGAACTTGTTGTGAAATTGCTTGACCAACTCAGCCCAAGTGTCTATAGAGTTTATGAGGAGCGAGTTTAGCCAAACCTGAGCAGCTCCTATCACCGAGAATGGAAACAATAATAGCTTGATTGCTTCCGGAGTTGCGTTGGGTTGCCTTTGAGTTTTGCATATAGACAGGAAGTTCTTCAAGTTCTGCTGAGGATCTTCTGTTTGTGTCCCAGAAAAGAGTCCCTTGTTCTGCAACAAGTGTAGCATGTTATTTGTGATCTGGAACGATTCAGCTTGTATTGCGGGCACAACAATGGCAGTGGCCAGATTGTCAGCTGTGGGTTGTGCCCAGTCATATAGTGCACCCTCAGGCACGGGAGGTGCCAATTGCTCATTCCTGACGTTTACGTTGGGGTCGTTTATGTCGCCCATGTCAATTTGGAATTTGTGTGTTTGTTGGGGTTGTTGAAGTCTTTTGTTAGCACGATTCAATGCCCGGAATGTTTTCTCGGGGTCTGAAAGTCCTTCAAGTAGTTCTCCAGTCCTCGTAGAATTTCTAGGCATACACCTGTGCACCCAGATCAACAACCGTCAGAAAAATTAATGAAAAAAATATTCACAAGTTGAGTAGAGAGAAAACTGACTACAATAAGAATCTTTGTATTTCTGTCAATGGCAATTGATAATTCCGTTAACTCCCCGGCAACGGCGCCAAAATTTGATCACGCCCAACTATGCCTTATAAAAAGGACTCTACGGACGTTGCAAATATAACCCGAGTATTACGCCCAGGGTCGAATCCACAGAGAGTTAACCTATCAACCGCTATCTTCAGACCCACTAATTCTTCAGAACCAACTTCCCAAATATTCAAATCTCAGTTGAATGTTCTTTAACAACTAGCTTGCAAGTAACTAAATAGCTGTAAACTAAACTAATAAGGTTGTAAACAATTATGAGAAAAATGCTAAGGAAATGATTTCCCCTATTGATGGAATCCCTTCTGTTTATGCTCATACAAATTTACCAACACATCTCTATCAATCATGAACGCTAATCTTACCGCAAATCTTTCCCGAGTAATCACAGTAATTTTACTATTGCACTCTCCCGAGATACACTAGCTTACTTTATTTAGCACGATTCACTTTAGATTACACCCAAGGCTTCGTTATCCCTAATCCCGCCTTTAAACCCGCAATTATAGATTCCTCTACTAATCTAGGAGTGGTGTTGTTCAACAATACCTTAAATATGCACTCTTTTCCAAGTTATGCACACTAAATAGGCACAGCTAATTGAGGATCCTGTCAATTAACTACAACAAACACGAAGTTGAACAAATAGAGATTAAACTAGCAATTTGTATTCACATAAACGAGAAGTTCATCACCCAATAGGTTCCATCAAAACCTTAGACAAGGAATTTAGCTACTCATGGCTATGGGAAAAGAAACTAAGATTGAATTCATCATAAAAATCAAAGGAAAAGAAGAAAGATGTTTAGAGTATTCTCTCACAATGGTTTTCCTTGCTAAGAAACCTTAAAAATCAATACATGCCTCTCTTGGGCGAAGTCTAATGTTTTAAATAGGGTTTAGGTCTAAAAATCCCGTGTTTTACACTTTGGTCCCTGAAGTTTTCTGCTTTCGCCGCGGTTCTGCCGCGGTCGCGGTCAAACCGCGGCCAAAAGCCTTCTCTGATTCTGAAATCATCCGCAGCTGTCTTCCACCGCGGTTCTACCGCGGTCGCGGTGGAACCGCGGTCAAACCTGTGCTCTGAATCTTCGGCCTGTTTTGCGTGGTTTACTTGGGGAATTTCACAGTTGGCCTCTTTTTCATCAATTTTGACTCCAAAACTGCTCCTTAGCCTTCCTTATACATATATCACCTGCAAATCATGAAAAGCACTAATAAGAGCATTTTGTTATCACTTTTAGCATTAAAACTACACAAGAAGGTAATTATTTAAGGCGTGATTATAGTCAAATTCACCTATTATCAGGAAGTCAATGTGCCGAATCAAGCACGTGCTTACTGAGAGAGCAATCGATGAACAAGATCCAAGGAGGTCTGCTGAGATGAAGAGGATGATAAATGCTCTATGATCTTAAACTCTCTTGACATCAATGGTGATGCAACCTTTTCAGAATTGTTCTGACATCCATGATGTGGAACTGTTGAACTATGTAACTAGGGTGCAATGGAGATGGCAATTCTGTTTTATAGTTATTTGGAGTTCGGAAATAAACGCCTCATTTTGCTACTCACATCCCTTTCTTTCTGTATGTGGGCGCGTAAATTCTTTTAAGTGCTAGTGTGCTACTACACTTTGTCAGAGATCATTTAGTTCGGTAAGGATCCCAAACGGAAATCCGAATTTTTTGGATTTTGGATTTAATTTTTAAAAAATTTGGATTTGGGATTGGATTTTAAATTTGGTACTTCAGACTTTTGGATATCCGGAAATCTAATTTTTTAGAAGAATTAACCCAAATAGTTGCCCACCCAACCACTTAAACAAAAAATAGCTGGTGGAGGTATAATGTGAGCATAATTTAGGTATTATATGTGTATAATTGGGTATAATCAAGAGGTTTTGACACAGTTACCTACAAAAACAAAACTATTTACGCTTGTCTACCCATTTGTTTTCCTACCCATAAACTAATTACATTTCCTACCCATAGTAGGTTTTGTGGGGAATTTTTTCTTTATTCTCCATTCTTTTTTATTACTTCTATGCTTCTTTTCTTCTTTTTTTTCTTTTTTTTTCTTTTCTGCTTTTCTTTTTTCTCGTATTCTTTTTATTTTTTTTTTTTTTCCTTTTCTAATTTCATTTAACTTCTTTTTTTATATTCTTTTTCTCTTCATAATCTAATTTCATTTACTGTTTTTACTATTTTTTATTATTATTTTTTTATTATTATTAAAGAAAAATCAAATTGAGTACCAACTAAATGTAGCTAATACAACCAAAAAAATATTAACTAACATATAACATATGATACTAGTATAGTATATAGTTATACCAACAGGGTATACAATTATACGCAATGAGTTAAAAAAATATTAATTCAATTATTAAACTAAAATAATACCAGTTGTCAATAAAAAATTTAAAAATTTCTAAAAGGATCTGATTGTAAGAGTATACCGTTACATCATATAGCATACTATAATTTTTTTTTTTTGCATTTTTAATTTGCCCCTCACGCTGGGTAAAACCTTAAAATAAATTAAAAGGGAAAAAGCAAGTGAATTTACGGGTAATAAGTATACTATTATAGTATATTGTATACTATTACAACATATTGTTACAGTATCTTGCATATTATTACAGTATACCATAACAATATATTGTATACTATAATAGTATACCATTGCAGTATAACTATATACTCCTATAGTATATTAGTATACTGTAGCGGTATATTGTTTTGTAAACTATAATAGTTTACTGTTGCAGTATAGCTATATACTCCTACAGCATATTGTATACCGTAGCGGTATACTGTAGCTGTGTTCTTCTTCAATTTGCAATTGAAAATTTCGATCTCAATCACCTCAAATCAGGTCCAAATGCTATCAAATTTCAGTATGAACTTCCAGAAGGTACTATAAGCAATATTTAACAGCACCCACTTTGAATCAAATAAGAAATCTTCAAAAATAAAATTGAGCTTCAAGCCCAACAATGGTGGATATTCAAATGGAGAAAATCTCCCTTTATTGATTCCAGTGGTGTGAGACAGAACTAGCGGGTAAATAGTTTGGGGAGTATAGGTAGGAGTAGTATTGATTCTCTCGTGGAGGGATTCCATAGCAAAAGTATGGAGTGTTCATCACTAATATTATCAGAAACCTCGATAATAACCAAGCCATCACACCAACAATGGACCACGCATTGCCTTGGTTTAGAGCTTGAACGGAAGTCAAGTTTTTGCACAACTTCAGCCACCGACGTTAAAGAACAACAATACATGGAAAATATACCATCCTTAAGTCAAAGTTGATTCCAGTGGTGTGAGACAGAACTAGCGGGTAAATAGTTTGGGGAGTATGGGTAGGAGTAGTAAATAGTTTAGGTCTGGGCATTAAAGGGTAAATAGTTTGGAATTAATGGGTATAAAGTGAGATTTTCTCTATAATCAATGTATAATTTATATATATGACTAGCAAAAGTAAACAATGAATATGGCTGGCTATTTGTGTAGAGATCCCAAATTTTTGTACCTTTTATGGTACTACCCATTAGACATTAGTCTATTATCTATGTGCACAATACTAATACGTCCAATTCCCTATCAATTAGACATTAGCTCATATGTTCAGTCTCAATGTTAAGTAACTTTCAGAATACATTCTATTTTGACATGATTTTACTATTGTTAATTCTTATCACGCTTATTAATATCTTTATTGCATTTCCTTGATAATGGTTTAAGTACTAGCATGAATACTTTACTTGGATAATTGAAGTGATAATGAGGAACTATTATGGCAATTTAACATGAATACTACATCATTTGAATGTTCATTTTTGTAAAGAATGAGAAGAAGAAGCAGCATCTCAACTTATAGGCTTAAAATCGAAAATTCAAAATATTCAAACTGATTAATCCGAAACCAAACTTAAAAAATCCAATCCAATCCAAGTTTATTTTGGATTGGATTTAGATTATCATTTCTTCAATCGAAAATTGAAAATCCAAAGCAAAATTTTCATATCCAATCAGAACTGGCCCAATGCTCACCCTTAGTCATTAGGGTAGTTAAAGGGTGTGCAACACACATTTCGGAGAGCCACTGAGAGACTCCATTGGTATTCTTAACTTATTATTTTTTTAATATATTTTACATAATCGACTACATCTCACAATTGTGTAAGGATAAAATCGGGGGCAATGTCTAACCCGACTCCCCGATGAGAGAATGAAGGGGGAACACGGATCCGCAAGATTGTAATCGAGGTTAGAGACCCCTCATATCGATAATCAGGGAGAGTGAACGATATATCCGATATCAGACATGGCAATGCGACGCGCCCCGGATCGAGTATAAGTTCTAGACCTCGGGAGATACGGTGAATGTTTATGCAGGACGGATAGAGGGTCGTTATACTCTCCCTCAACCGGATATCATGGCGCGAATCTCGCTCGACATCGATTATGGATCGACAATTACCGGAAAAAGAAGATTATTACCTTTTTTATACTTATACTAGGACTGAATCTGTCATACTATATAAAGGAAAAGTTTTCCTTTAGTCTAACACACTGCGATACGCAGTTCAAGGCAATAAAAGTTTACTTTTGTTCTTCAGCTAATGTTAAATGCATTATTCACTTGTTTTGTTCTTTATTTGCGACTAGGCTTGAACCGAGGGTCCAATCAAGGACGAGTTTACTATTCAATCTAAGATCGGTCCTGATCATAACGTTGCGAGTGGTTTAATCGTTTATTTCACAGTTATTTCATTTATCTATTATTCTTAATTATTCGTGTTAAATTAAATCACGTATCCTTTAAACGTACAAATTTAATTGTTACCCAATTTGGGGATAAACAATTTGGAGCCCACCGTGGGGGTAAGGATAATAGTGGTGTTTTGATACGAATCTCCATAACACACACTATTTTACGCTTGTTCTTTAAAATCTTAATTCCGGGGCAACCTAAAAATGTCAAACTCTCAGTCTGCTGAACGTCGACGCTGAGTCAGGCCATCATGATGAAAATAATAATGTGGTGCCCAGTAATGATGTGCTTTTCGCCGATCCCAACGGTGTCCTAGGCACCGACCCAGGTGATGCTAACTCGCATGTGGCCATCAACATCAATTTGTCAATTTATCTGGAAAACAGTGTTTGCGGGGGACCCCGACCAACAGCTCGAGAAACGCCCAAAGGTGAAGGTGATGGGATGAGCCTAGGGCTAATTTTCGAAATGTTGCAGGATCAACAAGCGGCAATAGTATAGTTGCATAATCGAAGCCACGCCCCCAACAGGGTCGAGCCCGAGCAATCTCGGGGAAGCACTCAAAGAGACGAACAAATTACCGAGAGACCGGGTGAAGACGAGCCTGGGATAAATTCTGAGGTAATGAAGATACTCGAAGCGTTGATGAAACGGGTGGAGTCAGGCGAGAAAAAGATTGAGGCTAATGACAAGAAGGAAGAAACATACAAATCTAGGGTCGATCGGATCCCCGAAGCATCCCCGATATTGAAGGGACCGGACTCCAAAAAATTTATCCAGAATCATTTTCCTCCGAGCGCGGCACTAAAGTCGATCCCAAAGAGGTTTTGTATGCTCGACATCCCCAAATATAAAGGGACCTCGGATCCAAATGAGAATGTGACCTCCTATATGTATTGGGAAAAAACTGAATTTATATAAGATGACGTGTCATGACACGTGGACCGGTCAAATAGTCAAAGCGTGGGTAATCAGTTAGAAGGCACGACCAACAACAGATGCGAGAGAGAAGATACTTAAAGGCACGAGCTATTATTCAAATGAAATGAGACTCGTACCTGTTCGAGTCATTTAAAGCTCGAAGATTGGAAGGAATTGAAGAAATGAATCTGATAGCGTAAAGGAATCCAAATTCAGCATTAAATGCCAAATACGTTGAGAGAATTCGTATTTAATAGGAATGATTGAGTAACGTTTCTTTTAATGTCATTTATTGCTCATAATTGCCTCATTAAGACAAAGGCATTACACTTTCTCCTAGAATTAACTATAAAAGGGGAAGGTCTCAACATCTGTAGGACACGAAATATCATTGAGATTATACTGAAATATATACTTATTCATTGCTTTATTGTTGTTCTCAAAGTCTCTCATTTCTTGATTATCAGTAACCCGATTTCTCTCTTAATTTCTAGCTTTAACCAAATATTAAGTTTTTTGGTTAAACAAATTGGTTCCGTTATCGGGAATCTGATAATCTATTCTTTTTAAGTTACATTTTATCTGTTGTTATCATCATGTCAAACAACAACAACAACAACGGTGATGAAAATCAAATCCATCAGAATCAAGGAGATTTACAAAACATTAACGTGGTTCCTTCCCTTCAAAATTCACCACGTCAATCTCGTGAAGGTACTCCTGCTCCTGAATCTCGTGCTGATGAACAAGAGCAATCTGAACATTTTGAAGGGCCAGATGAAGCTTTACAAAAAGTAATTGATGCACGGGTTAGCGAAGCTCTTCAAGCTCTAGTTAGTCGATTACCTGTTGCACCACCCACACCTACGCCTAATAACACTACATTGGAGAATCCTCGTTCTGGCCTTGTTAATTCTGAAAATGGAGGAACCCCCAGTGAACCACAGGAAGGAGAACCAAGTAATTCAAATAATTCTCATTTGCAAAATTTAGTACTAACTTTGCAGAAACAGCTTAAGGAACAAAATGAGCGCATCGAGCAAATCCCTGGAGTTCCCCCTGTAATCAAAGGAGTGGATGTGGATAAATACTCGCAACAACCTTGGAAACCAAGTGTTGCTCCCCTTCCAATCCCTAAAAAGTTCAAAATGCCTGACATCTCGAAATATGATGGCACAACAGATCCACGTGATCATGTAACTGCATTTACTGTGAGCACGTGATTTTTGCCACGCTTAAACTACTCCTACAAAATTCCATAGAATTAGGATTTTTCTTTATTATTTCGATTTTTAGGAATTAATTGTATAATTGTCGTGTTTATTTGCATTTTTTATGTGTACATTTTTAATATTAGCATAATTCATCTAAAAAATACAAAAATACGCATTGCATTGTCATTTAGGACTTAATTTTACATTTTTTAATTAGTAATTAGGGTTTTACAAAAATACAAAAATCAAAAATTGATGTGTTGCTTGGTTTTAATTTTTAGTTTTGAATTTTATTAGTTTTCTTTAAACTGGTATTTTACTAATAGTTTTGATTATTAATTCTAGCTTAATATAATTAGGTAGATTAGCTTAATCTTTTAGGTTTAATTTTAGTTCTATTATTAGGAAAAAAAAAAGAAAAGGGATTAAAAGAAATTGGAAAATTGAAAAGAAAAGGAAATTAAATAGGGTCTTTTGTTTCAGATTTTTGGACCTTGTCCAATCTCTAAAAAGCCAAGCCCAAACCCCTCAGTTCATCTAAACTCTACCCAGGCCCAATTTTATCACCCAGTTCGGTCCAACCCAACCCCTGATCCGGTCCAGAGACGCCCAAAACGACGTCGTTTTGGTGTCAATGGATCATGACCGTCCATCTCCTCAAATCTAACGGCCTGGATTGAATCTTGAATTAAAATAAAAGTGTCTAAATAACTCCCTAACCCTAGAGACTGTTCCATCATCCTCGTACCAATCCCTCCCCCTGTAACGCCGGCCGTCGCTCCTCCACTTCTCCACCGTCCTCCGCCGTCCGCCGCCGGCCGGAAATCGCCTCCGCCGGCGGCGATTCTCCGATGAACCCCAAAATTACACCATAGATACTCCTCTACCTCCTCTTTCCATATCCGGATTTAGTTTCCCTCAAATCACAACCAAACTCCTCGAATATTAAATTAAAATTCCGGCCAAAACCCTAACTCTTCCAAATCCAACCAAAATCACACCCTATAGCCTCCTTGACCTCCTCATCCCGAATCTCGAACCAAAACCCTTCGAATCCAAGTGAAACCCCATGAATTTCAGATCTAGGGTTCAAAAATTCCAACCTGTTTTGGGAGTTTCAAGTATTCGAGTGATTTTTAATTAATGTTATATGTCTATTTTTGACAAAATAGACATATAACATTAACTGAAAATCAAATTCGAGGTCCGCCCAAATGAAGACCAAAATCAGTGAGTTCTTGTTCTTTTTTTTGTTCTTTCTGTTCCTTCTTAATCTTTCATCTTCTGATTAAAACATGTAAATGTCCTTCTTGGTTTTCTGATTAGTTTGAAATTTTGTTCGATTTCTGCTTTATCTTTGATTCTGTTGGTTTAAATTTTTGTTCATGTTTAAATCTGTTCTCATGATTTCTTTTGATTTAATTGTTGTCTTGTTCCTATTTTGTGATTCTAGTTGAATTGTTGCTTTGATTCAGTGCTTATTAGTATAGGTTTTAATTGTATTAGCTAGTTAATTAAATTAGATTTTCTTTTAATGTTGCTAATTGTTCTTAAAGTTAATTTTGAATTGTTTTCCAGTCTTGACAGTTTACTTCGATTGTTAGAATTTCTGTTAGTTTTAGTTTTGTTGATTGGTTATAGCTGATAGTTCAACTAGTGTTAGTAATTCTAGGTTGAATTCAAGGGTAGTTTAGACATTTAGGATTGGATAGCACATGGTAGTTGAAACTAGAATCTTCTAGGACCTTCCAAAGTAGGACCTTAGTGTAATTTCAGTAATTGTAGTGTATTAACTTGTGACACAAGTCAGGAAACAAGGGGTTAAATGAGTAAATAAAGAGGGACTGGAATGAAAACAAAAAATCTGAGGGTTGCCCATTAGTTTGCCTATATAAGGCAGTCACCTCTGCCTTGAAAAGGAAGTTGGACTCTCTCTAAAAAATTCCCAAAAGTTTGAACCCCTGAAAATTCCCTGAAAGTTTTGAAACACCTGAAAATTCCCAAAAAAGTCTAAAAAATCTGAAAACTCCCCCCAAAAAGTTTCTGCAAGTTTGAATCTGGAAAATGTTGAATTTCAAATTCAAAAAACCAAATCTGAAATCATTTTAGATCTTAGTTCTTCAAAAAAAAACCAAAAAACACAAAAACTCAAAAATACTGTTCTATTGAATTTCTTCATAGTAATTTGTAGTTCCAGCCCTTCAGTAGGAATTCCTAGCTTGTCAAAAGTCCAAAATGGCCGGAACATCTCCTGGTTTTCAGTAATTGAAGTTTTAAAAGGCTTCTGGGTTAATTTCCAGCTGAAATTGGTCTATTCGAGTCTATTTTGGTCTGTCTACTGGTTGTCATCTCTGGGATTCAAAGTTGGAATTACTGCCGCTGTTACCTGCTGTTTAACACTGTTATTAGCTCACCACTGCTGCTGATTTCTCCTCCTTGCTTGTTTGTATTTCAACTTCCAGGTACTTGCTTAATCTCTAATGGCCAAAAGCTAAGACAACTTGTAATCGAAGTTTTGATGTGAAGTGAAAGACTGATCTGGATGCCTGAACTGTTCAAATTCATGTTTACTCATGTGTATTGTTCATATAACAAATTGCTCTTAATAATTTCATGTTTAGCTTACTTGTGTACACATTAGCTTACACGATAAATTATGTAGTAGCAGCATTTGAAACATAGACGACCTGGACTTTTGACAATTGTAATAATTGGACTGCTATACTAGTGTGTATTCATTCAGTAATATTTAGCTTTAGCGTGAGTTAATTGTGATGTTTGTTTTTAG
>NW_017672158.1:119666-127825 GCF_001879085.1 Nicotiana attenuata | reverse complement strand
AAAATAAACGAGGTACGCCGCACCAAAAAATGCATAAATCGCGTGGCCCTCAATGTGTATATTAAAATACGTAGAATTTGGGACGTGCCATTTAGCGAATTTTTATGGCCTCCCACAAAGTTAATAACACGTTAGTCGCTTTAGGCGCGCTTTTTAATAATTTTATCTTCCTAAATACGGGTGTGCATTTCATGCAACCCAAATCCAAATCCCAAAACGTTGAATAAGAGGTGTCAAGGATCCGGGTGCATTTCATGTGATGTGATCCAAAAACACGCTCTTAAACGGCGTTCACTTTTCGTAAAAATAACTAAAAGCGGTAAATAATCTTAAAAATTGCATTATAGGTTGGAATATGTATAAAAATCAGATTTTTAGCCAATTATAATAATTTAAGCGATCGTGCTAGAACCACGGGATCTGGAGGTGCCTAACACCTTCCCCCGGGTCAACAGAATTCCTTATTCAGAATTTCCGGTTCGCAGACTCCAATTGGGAAGTCGAATTTTTCCTCGATTTGGGATTTAAATTAAACCGGTGACTTGGGACACCAAAAGCCAATCCTATCCCAAGTGGCGACTCTAAAAAATAAATAAATAATCCCATTTCGAATAATGTCACTTTAAATGGAAAAACTCCCTTATACATTATCCTTCGGGGTAGGTGTGTAAAAAGGAGGTGTGATAGTATCAAATGAGCCCAATCATGCTAGAAGTATCTTCTTTGCTCAGATAGCACTTTTGCTCAAACTTCTCAACTTTTTGTCTTTTGCTTTATTCAGTTAGGATTCTTGACTATCAAGCCAATTCCTTCTGGTTATTTATAAAGTCTTTTTAATGTATATTTGAAACAAAAAGGCGACAAATAGAATTTTGGGTCATATTAGAACAAAATCAACATATTAGATTGTCTAATACTCTCTCCGGTCCAAAATAAGTGTTTTTTTTGGTTGTTTTCACATAGATTAAGAAACCCACCTTTTAACATTAATTAACAATAAAATTGACCATGTTAACCTTTACTGTCTCACATAAACACTCCAAACACATATTCCAACACTATTTACTCCAAGGACAATGTAGGAAAAAATAATTAATTCATTCTTGAAATCTGAAAAAATCATTTATTTTGGACCACAAAAAAAATACCAAAAAATCAATTATTTTGGACCGGAGGGAGTACGATCTACAACATATCACAGCACAATAATAAATGCTGTGTAGAAGTTAAAATTTTGTTCAAACATACTTTACGAGGACGGATTTAAATGGCCAAAGTGATTGTATTTCCGCTGAAATGCAAACTTTTATTGGATAATATAAAATCCAAATAAACTCTTCCTTATGAGTTGTGCGAAAATGTCTAAACTAATTTTAAGAAAAAAATAAACTCTCTGCTAAGGTGTACAAGTTCACCACTAGAGTTCTGGATGTTCAAAAATCTTATTTATCCGGTTCAAAAGAAATTAACAGAAATTTTTTATTGAATTTTTAAATTTAATACTGTATCTTTTTTATTTTTCTTCGTAAATTCCATTATGTGGAATCCAGAATTAAAACTGAAGACGGTATTCTTCAATATTGTAGATTTTTTTTTTTGTGAACAGTGTTAATTTAGGACAGAAAAGATATTAATTAATACGAAAGGGATTTAATTTAAATATATTTATATTGTAAATAATTTTTACACAAGGATTATTTTATTATAACATGTTATTCATGTAATTTTGTGACGTTAGCAAATGAGGCTTCTCAGCTTCTGGATAATTACTCATGTTGTATGTCCACAAACAAAAAAGAAAGAAAAAAAAAAAAAAACCAGTGCATAAAATAATGGGAGTAGAAAGAAATTGAAGGCTTGACTTTGAGGGTGTTTGGCTAAGCTTATAAGCTGGTCGAACTAGCTTATAAGCACTTTTCGGCTTATCTACGCATTTGGTAAAGTTAAAAGTGCTTATAAGTCAAAAATAAGTCAAAAGCCATAAGCTGGTCACCCCCAGCTTATGAATTTTTAGCTTATAAGCACTTTAAGTTTGACCAAGATTTTTACTATTTTATTCTTAAAATATCCCTTTTTAGAACAAAACTTCTACATCGATACTCACTGCCTCAAGTATTCAACCTAAACCCCCCCTCCCCTCCCCCCCCACCCCACCTCTTCAAGTTTGCAATTCCCATTGACTATTTAAGATAAACAAATTCTCTGTTCCTTTGCATATTTGTATCTATGTGAATCTTTGAACTGTATGTAATAAATGAGGATATATTAAATTTTTGGCGTATTGCTCTAGTGTTGTGGTGATGAAGACAACGTTTATTTCTTTTCAAATATTTTGTATTATTTAGATTTATTTTTTACTGAGAAACTTTTGTCAATTTATTTGTAATTATTATAACTTATGATTATATGCTTATTATAAAATAAATTATATTTATCATAAAAATTATCTTATCCAAGCACAATTGTTCTAAGGTTATCATCAATTTCAGCACTTGTAACCAAACACGTAACTGCTTATTTATTAAATCAGTTCCAACATTTAAAAATACTTTTTCAGCACCTAATGCTTATTAGCTACTTTAAATCAGTTAATCCAAACGGGCTCTTTGTCATTAAAGTGGGGGCAGAAAATCCAAACGTCATCCGGACTTTTCACACTTCTATCAAATCCAATTTTGACCAACGTTTTTGGTCAAAATATCAAATACCTCCCTAAATATTTTCATTTTTTTTCATTTCCCTCCAACATCTTCTCTCTCTTTCTGTGCTTTGTTCACTCTACACTCCCAGTTGTCTCTCTGCCTAATTTCTACAGAAACAAAAGGGATGGAAGGTGGTCAACAGTACAATCCTCGAACAGTTGAAGAAGTTTTTAGAGATTTCAAGGGTCGTAGAGCTGGCCTTATTAAAGCTCTTACTACTGGTATACAACTCAATTTTGCCCATTTCCCATTACTATTTGTCTTTTTCCTTGGGGTTTTTATTCTTTAATTTTCGATGGGTCGTGCTTGGATTTTGCTCAAGTTTCGTGCTTTTTGAATTCTGAGTTCTCTCTTTGATGTGGTTGGTGCAGATGTCGAAGAATTTTATCAGCAGTGCGACCCAGGTAAAAAAGAACTCGTCTTTTTGCTCCTATTTTTGAAGTGTACTGCTATATGCTGGTAACGGCTGGAGTTATTGTGGCTTTGGTAACTGTAACGCTTTGTTATTCTTTTATGTAGTACTGCAATTTTTCTAATGGTTTTGGCTAATTAGATTGTACATTTATGTTTCCATATTTTTTGGCTTATTGCGAAAATTTCCACCTGTGTGAGCTTCGCAAAGTCGGTTCCTAGGTCTAACAAAGGAGAAGGATATCGGTAGGTTGGTCATTAAAGTAAAATAATCAAAACTCTTATGAATCTTCTAAAAATTGAATTCGTTTGGATGTGTTCCCCTAAACACGTAATATATCTGCACCTTACTATAGTTTATATAGGGTAAGAGGTTTGATGATATTGGTGCGTGGGTGTGATTTGACACATAAAATTAAATTACGATTGAAATGGAGGAGCGCTACATGATTTCTATGTGATAGGAAAATATCTGACAAAATAAAACATATCCATAAGATAAATGTCATAGAAGTAGACCATTAAGATGGATATTTTGTCATACAAAATTAGACAAGATTATAAATTATCACATTTAGTAGATGGTGCAATAAACATATATGGACGGCAGGAGGAGAGGGCTCTTGAGATGGTTTAACCTTGTCCTACATAGACCTCTTGGTGCACCAGTCCCTAGGTTCAGATTGTGGTGGTTGAAGGTGTTAGATGGGCATGAAATGGACCTAAACTAACAAAGAGGGGAAGACAAAATCGATGCAGATTTAGCTCAGAGCAGAGTATAATGGAAGCAAAAGAACTATGTACGCAATACAACTAGCTGGAAATTGAATCTAAGAGTTGCACTCACACAACTAGATGGAATTAATCGTTAATTTTTGTTGCTATACTTCCGTTCCAATGTTTTCCAGGCGCATTCTTAGTCTGATTAGCTCTATAGAGACTTAGTGTAAGATTTAGAGAACTTCTGGTTTGGAGAATCTCTAATTTGCCTTAGAAGACAAAATAGTCAGTACTAAAATAAAATAGGTCTTATTAAAGTGGAAAGGATGCATAGGATTCATATAGCCACCCTTTCAAAATTGAGGCATAGCCCATTGATTGATTAATACTGCTTGTGCTGAATCTTTTCATTTGCCATCATGGCTTTGTGTGTTACTTATTTTATTATGAAAATCTTTTATAGCAATTACTGCTTTTACAGTTCTAATTAATCTGTTAGGCCTTCCTCCTAGTATCACATTTTACTGATGATTTTCGTTTTTAGTGTAGTTGGTGGAAGGGTGCCATTTTAGAATTGTAAGATTATTCAAGGTTCTTGAAGTACTTTAAAGTTGGGGTTGGAACCTATGTTGCTCGGACTCCCTGAATGTGGCCAGGTGCATGTTGGAAGGATCCGACATGGGTGCGGCAACATTTTGAAGAGTCCACACAACATAGGTTGGAATCATTAAATATTGCTACTTGTAATCTTGATAGTAGGTTGAATGAGTGAGACAATGTTGATACATAATAATCTTATTCTAATCGTTCACAGCCCGGGGCGAACACAAGATTTGTATGTGGGAACTTTCACGGGAAAAAAATGCAAGGAAATATTTGTCGCGAAGTTAGGGTGGAAATGATTTTTAAAAGGTATATTCAACCTTTAGAAGGGAATAATTAGCAAAATTTTGTAAAGCAAGTGGGGTTGCAGCCTCCAATCCACCAGATCTGCCAGCCTCCGTGGTCACAGCCTTTAGTATCTTTTGTTAGTTCAAATTCTCGGTGTATTTTTCCATTTCCTTTTGTATGCCAGAATTAATCGTTGTGGATTCATGTGTTCAAATTGTGTTTTGTCATGAATAGTTGTGAATGGGATCTCTCAAACCTTTGCAGAACTATTAGAATCATTCCTTATTTAAGCAAATACTTGCGCAACTCAAGCATCACGCGCGTCTTGCTACAGTCTTCATCTTGTACAAACATCGCAAGTCACCATTTTGCTATTGAAGGAAGAAGGATATATTTGGCTCCTCTCTTATCCCTCCCTCCCTTCCTCTATCCTTCTCTCTTTCTCAAACATGATGAAATTGATTTTCGATTGAAGTGCTATATTATCTCTACTATATTTTGAGTCAGTGCTAATGACACATATCTTGCTTAGGGTTGCATTAGTATATTCGCTATTCTTCCTGAAGTTTTCTCCTGCAGTTTTATTTTGAGTTTTTATAGACCCTTCTTGGCGATTGCATGATGTCTTGATTTACCTTCCCATCTAGTGCAATATTTGAATTTTATATCCCGAGGCCCTAAGCTGTACATTTTATTTTGAAGGGAACGATTTATGATTCAACTAACATTGAATTGCAGAAAAAGAAAATCTTTGCCTATATGGATTTCCAAGTGAACAGTGGGAAGTCAATCTACCAGCTGAGGAAGTGCCCCCTGAGCTTCCAGAGCCTGCTCTGGGGATTAACTTTGCCCGTGATGGCATGCAAGAGAAGGACTGGCTATCTTTGGTTGCTGTGCATAGTGATGCATGGTTACTTGCTGTTGCATTTTATTTTGGTGCTAGGTTTGGTTTCGATAGAGCTGATAGGTATGTTTTCTGTTTTCTCTTTAATTTCATCTCTTTTAGCTAAAATCAACTGTCTGAATTGCAAATTGGAGCCTTAACTGCTGTTGTAAAGTTAGAAAAACTTTGTTTTGATGGGTAAAGCAAGAACCTAAAAGGTGACATTTTTACTGTTTTACATATAGTTCTTGAGTTTTCCACTGGTTCACTTTTAACATTGTCCTCTACTGTTTATCTATTACTCTTTTATGAGTTTATGCTTGTTAATATGGTTGTTTTTAATATATTTTAGCTTGTCCTTTACTTCCCACATTTGGGTGCAATTTCATCTCATGATATTACAATATCATCTCATGATAATTACATAACTGTTACTTCTTTTGCCGAGTCTAATTCAGATGATGGCCCTGCCTAGTTTTCCTTTTAAATATTGGTATATTCTGGACTAGCAATTATTTATCTTCTCATTATTCCTTATTGCAAGTTAGTTAGTAAAATAGTCAGAGTTTACTTTATTGAATTTGTACTTCTGTTTCATGATACATGGCACCAGTGGTAGGGAGAGCAAGAGCTTTCGGTTTTCTAAAATATGCTGTTGCTGCATATTAAAAGTAACGATTATGCTTTTACTCAATTTATTATAGTAGGATAACCAATTAAAAGAAGTTGTTGCTGTGACATAAATTCATCATATGTATAACAATTAGAATATTGAAACTGAAGAGGTGATCAAGTAGAATGCTATGTAAGATTTACTACTCATAAAGTATGAAAGATAATTTATGAATATTGCAAGTTTACCTATAAAATTGTCTTCACCTCATCTCAATAGGTGATGGACCGCTGATGAAGCCAGTTGTGCCAAGGAACAGGTATTTTCATAGGAGTGTAAATTATGTCTAAATCAGCAGTGACTACTTTTATTTTCTATTTGGAGTAATAATGAAGGTACCCACTATCAGAGGGTACTACAATGATAGTTTTTCATGTAGTTATCGTTCGAGCGGGTGACCCTGAAACTTGAAAGCACATGCAGAATAAGCCGATATTTCAGGAGACAATATAAAAGTGGGTCCGATGACCGGTACTACAGTTTAACATAAGTTAATGTGTAGGTACAAGTACAAAAACCTCTCTGTCAAGGAGAATTTATCCCAAGGAACATAGAAAATATCCAGTACTTAGAGTGGTGGCCCCTGTCCAAAAAGGCGATAGAAGGTTATCATAGTTGAATGTCACAGTTCAATTTGTTGATTTTGTGGCATCCTAAATAAAACTTATTGTTTGCTTCATGTTGTACTTATGAAATGTGCACTGCTTTCTTTTCCCATGCTTATTTACGTTGTTGCTTTGTTCCTTGAAGTAATTTTCATTTTTCTATGTTGCAACACGTTATATATATTACAACATTATTACCTGGGAATATGACCTAAAAAAAAGTTCTGGGAAATGATAGGAAGTTACATGCAACCTGAGCTAAAATAACAATCTTGTACACATAAACTTGGCATAATATAACTTGCATACTACGTTGTGTTTTTTTCTTTTCTTTTTCTTTTTCAGTTTCACCATATTTTCTGAGGAGCCATTTATGTTGGGTTGCAGGAGAAGATTGTTCAATATGATAAACGATCTTCCCACAATTTTTGAGGTTGTGTCTGGGACAGCCAAGAAACAATCAAAAGAGAAATCATCAATGTCAAACCACAGCAGCACCAAGTCCAAGTCAAATTCCAAGGTAAGGAAAGCATCTTTATAGTTTCTTCATCCCACTCTCCCTTTTAGCCTGACCATTGGAAGTTTTTCCTTTTTCCTTTTGTTCCTTGAATGAATGCCAAGCTATACGTGTATGTCGTGTGTTTGCTGGCATCACTATTTGCCTGTTCACTCACTTGAGGTTCTTGGATAACAGGGTTTTAAGTTTTAGGTTTATGATTTTGGTACTTATTGAAGAAGATCTATGTTTTTGGTCACAGGTTATTTCAGCTGTCTTCAGACAATTCTATTCAAATTTCAGGGTTTTTAGATGTTTGAATCATTGGGGTGCTGGTAACATTCTTTAGGCATGTGTACAATTTTATGTTTCAGGTTTAACATCGTGGTAGAATCATGCTCTCTGGTACATTAAGATTCTACTTAAGTAAAATTTCTTCACTTCTAGCTGTAGTCATTAGTAGTGACAGATGCTAATATCAAGAAACATCTTCTTTGGGTCTTTGAGTAGCTGTTAATTCTCCTATCCTGTTTGAGGTTTGTGATGCATAGGCCCCATCTAGCTAGAAGGTTGACACCTTATCTCCTTCAAATTTGCAATTAGTTACTTTCTCCAACCAAAGCTTTGAACGGTCGAGTACTCCTACCCACTTAACACTCCTTCAGGCTGAGTACATCAGCCATCTGTATGCAAAACACGGGAACTTCTCCTGGTACACTAAGATCTCCTGATAATCAAGAAGTTGAAGTATTATGGTCTCTCTCTCTCTCTCTCTCTG
>NW_017672158.1:92595-119646 GCF_001879085.1 Nicotiana attenuata | reverse complement strand
GAGTTATAGTCGTCTCTCTCTCTCTCTCTCTCTCGTCCTGACCCCCCCCCCCCCCCCCCTTTGGTACTTGTTGTCCTTTGACACTTGCTTATACTGTTGTCACTGGTATGAATTCTAAGAATTGTTTGTGGATTTATTGTTAACTTTGCCTATTTTACATAATCTGATTCTGCTCGTAGGTGGCACAGCGTGGCTCTGAACTGCCACCCAAGTACTCAAGGCCACAACCGAAAGATGAGGATGAAGATGGTTTGGAAGAGGAGGAAGATGACGAGCAAGGAGAAACACTATGTGGTGCATGTGGTGAGAACTATGCATCTGATGAGTTCTGGATCTGCTGCGACATATGTGAGAAATGGTTCCACGGGAAATGCGTTAAGATCACTCCAGCTAGGGCTGAACATATCAAGCAGTACAAATGCCCCGCCTGCAGCAACAAGAGAGCACGCACCTGATTGTCAGGTCACTGGGCTCGCACTTAATCAGGGAATTATTAACAAGATCATTTTCTAATCTGAGGAAATCTCTTTTCGAGAAGCTTGAAAAGGTCATAGGTATTGTTTCTAGGTTGCTATGTTGTCCAGTTCTTAGTCATAGTTTGTGGTTTAGGTCTGCTTTTTTCTATGTAGGTTGCAGATGTAGTTGGTTGTGTAGGTTTAGATTATGGTGTTAAGACTCCACTCTCAATTACTGTCTGTTTCATTTAAAGGGAAGTCAATCTCAGTCATATGGTGGAAGGATATGTTGTTAACTGCCTCCTTGCATAAATTTGTGTAAATTGATGTTCTATGTGCTAATTATGCTTTGACTGCATGATTTGGTTTCAGTAAATTGATGGAAGATGAGATCTGCTGTTGGTTGTTGGAACCTTTCTTGAGGATGCTGGTCATCCCAGAAATCACATCAGCAATCTATTATACTCTTGGTAAAGCTGCGGGAAATGTTGCCGCAGAGGAATATGCTTCTTACCTTCCTCGGCACTAGGTGACTTTAGAATGTGTTGTTAATTTTGTTTCTAAGAAATATTCTACGCCTTGAAAGGACTTAATTAATGGAAGTTAGGTGATATTTTTTTTCCTTTGTATAAGTATTGGTGGGCAGAGTTATCTAGTATTTGTGCTGATTTGAAGTAGCAGGTACTTAATGGAACAAACGAGGTGTTCCATCTTTCTAAGCCGCGGTGGACGGAGTTCTTCGTTATCTCTACGAGTTGGAAGTAGCAGGAACCCGGAAGAATAGTCGAGGTGAATGCAATTGCTTGGAACACCACCGTTGTGAAAAATATTCTTACTTGGATAAAAAGGAATTGTTACTTAACAGGGAACGAGACACGAGACTTTCAAGTGAAACTTTAAGCCAAGTTATGCCTGATGTGTTGCATCTGAAGCTGCCGTTTCAGATCTATTGCCGTTTTATTTCTTGGCTGATCATTGCATTTTTGGTATATTTAGGCACGAGGGCTTGCTTCATTTAAGAAGCTATATAAACACTTATAATCACGATTTAGAGGATATCTGCAAGGCTGTGCAGACTGCAGAGTATTTGTATCTCTCTGTGGCGCATAATTACTATAAAAGAATGGATGCATCATTGCCTTCACAATTCACAAAATATTACTATCATTGTCTTCACAAAATACTACTGTTATGATCATTTTCGCCAGAATTTAAGTCTCTTCGTAAAACTGAGAAAGGCTTAGTAGTGTAGTCTTCAAGAGCATAAGTTGACTAAATAGAATTTCTTGCTTGATCTTATAGATACTGTTTGACCAAAAAGTGGGTGAATCTTAGTTAAGAATAATAAAATCTAGACAAATAATATGTGAAGCTGGTAAGATGAACATCGTTAATTGTGTGTTTGCGCTGATTAAACGCTCATGAATGCAATAACATAAATGTGCATTAAATGTAGATAATGACAATGAATATAACAAAAGGAATCTACCACCCAATTATTGTAAGACTTGGATGACTCTTTTCCCTGATAGTAGTGTGGAGAAAAGAGTAACAAAGAGTGTTGAGGAATCTTTGGATCTTGTGAGTAAAGAAGCAAAAACGTATGCTTGAATAATCAATGAACAAGGCAACCCTAGTGTATTCTCTCAGGTCACCTTTTACAGTATTTTCTCATAAAGTGAAGATCCCCTTTTTGTTCTCTATCTCCTCCTATTTATAGGGGATATTTTCCAATAACCCTAAAAAGTACAAATTACGGAATATCCAAAGGAATATTCCTTGTATCCATATCTAAACCTATGCTACTGTTATTTCTTCATCTCAGATGCCCGTCTTTGGCATCGACCCTCTCGAGAGCAGCCTTTAGTTATTACACCGCGTTCGACCCCGTCCTTGATCTCGCTTATCCCTTACTGCCTAGTCACCAAATTTAGACCAATACAGTTAGTCCCTTCGCTTGTTGAGGTCGTGGTCCTGCACGCCCTTGATAAGCGGACCTGATTGGCCTCTATTTTGGAAAAAATTGGTTGTGTTGAATAAGTCGGGTCGGTCGAGGTGGAGAGAACGGCGCAACCATTGAAGTCGTGATTGGTGTGGCTACCAGGGGGTGACGTCATGGCCACGCGCGTCATCATTGTGCATCTTCTTGAGACAACGTCTGTGTGCCTGCCGCTTTGGTTTTGGTGCCATTAACAATCCTTTGCTTCGATTCTCGCACCACCCAGCCCTATAAATAGACGGGGGTTTTATTTTTCAGAGGTTTTCACCATCCTTTACCTTGCATGAGCACTATTCTTCTTTGATCTTCTTTGCCAGTTTCTACTCTTAGTTAAGAATAATAAAATCTAGACCAAATAGTATGTGAAGCCGGTAAGATGAACAATGTTAATCAGTGTGTTTGCGCTGATTAAACGCTCATGAATGCAATAAGATATATGCATTAAATGTAGATAATGACAATGAATATAACAAAAAGGAATCTACCACCCAATTATTGTAAGACTTGGATGACTCTTTTCCCTGACAGTAACGTGGATAAAAGAGTAATTAAGAGGGTTGAGGAATCTTTGGATCTTATGAGTAAAGAAGCAAAAGCGTATGCTTGAATAATCAATGAACAAGACAACTGTAGTGTATTCTCTCAGGTCAACCTTTTACAATCTCTTTTTCTCATAAAGTGAAGATCCCCTTTTTGTTCTCTATCTCCTCCTATTTATAGGGGATATTTCCCAAAAATCTTAAAAAGTACAAATTAAGGAATATCCAAAGGAATATTCCTTGTATCCATATCTAAACCTATAGTACCGGTATTTCTTCATCTTAGCTGTCTATCTTTGGCATCATACCTCTCGTGAGAAGCCTTTAGTTATTACACCGCGGTCGATCCCGTCCTTGATCTCGCTTATCCCTTACTGCCTAGTCGCCAAATTTAGACCAATACAGATGCATGTAGAATACTGTGGAAGGTCATATGTACAAATAGGGGGGATATCTCATATCTTTTGACATCCACCTTCCCTAGAATTACGGGGTAAAAAAGGCAAAATAAGTGATTTTAGCTCATACCGTGGTGAGGCCATATGGGGAAAAAATAGAATTTGATCCAATTTATCATAATTGATTAATTAACATGTTGGTTACATTTATTATTAAACATAGAGAAAATATTAGCTTATTAAATCATCTATCGGGTTGTAAATAAAAGCAAAAAAAAAAAAAGGGGAGAATGACACAGTTACCCAAAAAAACAAAACTATTTACCCTTGTTGTGAACAACTAATTTTTGACCACACTTAAATTTTATACTATTTAGTGTAAATATTTCTTTTAGGTTTAATCTTAATATTTATCTTATTCTTAATAGGTTTTATTTAAAAAAAAAAAAACTACAAAAAAACTCTCATTCTTAGAGCACAAAGAATCTTTCTTAGTATCATTTACAGTACATGTAGATATTTAGTTTTCATATATTGTAAGAAATAATGGTTATTCTTCTTATCTTCATAATTTAATTATCTTTTAAAATAAAAGACCAAAAAAACTAAATTCAAAATGAGCTAAAATCACGTTAAAGTGATTAAGTTTGTTATCAAATTTTTATTTAAAAAGAATGAGCTAAGATCACGTTAAAGTGATTAATTTGTTATCAAATTTTTATTAAAAATCTGATTTTACATTAAAAAAAAAGGCCCATAACCCCATTTTCCCCAAAATACTCCTCACGTCCTTCCCCACTCCCCCATTTTCACTCACGTTCTTACATGCACACACACATGATCTTGGACACACACACACGACATTATACACACACATTTCTATATATATGAAGAGATTTCACAAAAGAAAGGGGAGGAAATCTTCTTTTAAAAAAAAGTCTTATCAAGAACGGACTAGGCTCTCTCTTTCAGAACCAAATATCCATCTCCATCTTCTTTCTCATTAGAGAAGTGGCCATCCCACCCCTTCTGGACCAAAATCATTCCCGAAGATCACTCCTAAACAGTCCAAAAACACCCAGAAACAGTCGAGTTTAAGCAAGGTCTCCGTTCAAACTCCGGCGAGTTTCCGACGTTCCAATCGAGCTTCAGTTTTGGGTTTTCTGTTCGAGTTCAAAAATTGCAATTGTGTCTGCAGCTTACAAAATTTGTAACTCAATATTCCTTTGGGTAATCATCTTTGAGATTGGTTGCTTTTACTCTACCTTTAATCTAATACTAAACTCATAGATATGTGACTTTATGCTATGTAATTCACGGTGTCAGATTTTAAGTATTGATAGTCTTTGTTATTTTATTGTTTAAGTAATGAGAACTATATATCAGACAAATGTGAAGACCCAAGTCTCACAGTTTGTGCTTATAGAAAAAACATGGGTTAGAGAGAGATACTCTCCCACCTCTCTCTAAGAACAATCCCTCTCCTCCCTCCCCAACACTTACATAATGCTCCTCAACACTCCCCATGATAAACCACCAAATGAACAAAACAGCTGGGAAACACCATCTAGCAGCAACAACGTGAGAGGAGCTACTGCCTCCAAACATACCTCGATCAACAACCCTTCCTCTTCAACTTCAGCTCCAATAAACATGAACAAAAATATAGCCATACCTCCTCAAACCATAGAACCTGGACAACACCAACAAGGAAAACTCTCTTTCCTAAGCATCCTAAACACCAGCCCTACTGATAGTAACCCAACAAACAACATCTGCGTACAAATGACATAACAATGGACCTACTATCCTCGGATAAAACGGAAAATCCTTATCTCGAAGACGAAGCGGATATCTTTATCCCCATAACCTCTGAAGATAAGGAAAGATTATATAGGAATTGGGAAACAGCTCTTATAATAAAGGTCTTTGGGAAAAGAGTTGGATATCAATTCCTTCAACGTAAACTCCAAGCGATTTGGAAGCCAAGTGAAACCATTTCCCTTATCGACCTGGGATATGACTACTACCTTATTAAATTTAACAAACAAGAAAACTATAATAAAGCCCTTCATGAGGGACCTTGGTTCATAGGAAATCAATTCCTCTCCATAAGGAAATGGGAGCCTAGATTCGTAGCATCGGAAGCTTCACTAACATACTCGGCTATTTGGGCTAGACTACCTGAACTTCCTACGGAATTTTACGACTACGAAATCCTACAAAAAATAGGGAATAAGCTAGGAGAACTTATACGTATTGGTGCATGTACCTCCTCAGCTCTTAGGGGAAAATATGCTAGATTATGCATCCTAGTTCCAATCGAAAAACCGCTAAAGACTCACATAATACTAGGCAAACACTATCAAAAAGTAACATATGAAGGATTCAATGTCTTGTGTACCAATTGCGGACGCCTAGGACATAATCCAATATCATGCCCAAACAAAAAAATATTAACGGAAACCAAAAATGACAAACCCATATCCAGCAACTCCATGACAACACCACAAAACATTGAGTCCATCACCACCAAAATTGAAAACTGGACGATAGTATCCCACCACAAAAGAAAGAAAAACACGTCGAATCCCTACCCCTCCATGCGGTATAATACAAAGGAACAAAGCCAACATGAACACAGTGATCCTCAGCTGGAAATGAACGCAAGCAAGAAGAATGGCTTCTTACCCACTGGACAAAAGCCTCCATCCCCACTGGCTTCTTACCCACTGGACAAAAGCCTACACTATGGTAATAACCTTATGACCACAAGCTCCCTAGTACACCATAGACCTGCCACTACACCCACTACACAAAACATAGGACCCTCTATTAGTGATAAAGACCACCCCCAATACACGAACAATCCACTGGACAAAACCCCTCACCTCACTAACGATCACAAACCTGCCCTTCCTACCATATCTAGCAATAGGATTATACCATCAAAAGACAAAGAGGACACTGTCACGACAATCACGGACAAGAAACTACAAACTCCAATTTCATCCTTAACCTATGAAGTCACTTCAACAAGGCTACAAACTTTAGGTCAAATGCTAGGCTCCTCCAACCTTAACACTAAAGAGAGCAACGGTTGCATACTTACAAAAAATAGCTTTTCTTCCTTAGATATTACACACCCCTCACATCAAGCCCCCTCCCCAATGTCCTTGGATTCAAACCAAAGCAACACCTTTGACATAACCCCAGCCGAAATAATTAATGAGACAACCCCATTAAACTCTCCAGTGGTTTCTTCATTAAACCACAATGATAATTTAAACCCCATGCACACTCCCCCTCCTGCCATCAAAACAAACGACATCTCCAACTCAAACACAAACAAACCACCCATCAACAATGCCAAGACTCCCAAGCAACTATCAAAGAAGGAACATGAGAACAAGGAGGAATGTCTGGATTCGAGACAACCAAAGACACTACAGACCACCACCAACGAACCACCAACCACCACAACTACCAACACTCTTCACAACCCTACCAATCCAACCAAACCATACTCCCTAGAGCTGGCTGGAACAAGGATTAATGGGACATGGACTAAGCATGAGCTTGAGGATCAACGGGGAGGACATAATCATTCAAATAGAGGACCCATGTTATTTGGCTCAAATAATAGCGGAAGGGATGAGAATAGCCATGGGGAACATAATAAACAACCCTTGGATGAACCATGCTCTAACCTATCATCAAGGAATGCCATCTCCTTGGGTCCATCTTGCATGGCAGAATCAACAACCATGGAATCCGCCCTTCAACCTGATCAACACACACTCACCTCTCTTCCCAAACACCCAACCTCCTCCAAATCCAGCCCCCCTATTCCAGACCATGCATGGCACGAACCAAAGCATGCATGGCCATATTCTGAACCACCAAACCGTCCACAACACTCCAGCAACTCCCCAACCATCCATGCAGCAGGTTCACCCACCCAGCGCGGAGAGACAAGAGGAGGAAGAAGAGGAAGACAATCCAATGGAAAGGGTGGTGGAACATGGAGTCCTAAGGTCACCAAAAACCCTAGTGTTCAAAGCAAGAAAAGAAAAAAGATACATCTTAAGTTGCCCATTGGATTTGAGGAAATACTCAATAACTATCAAAAAATTGAGAACCCCGGGGATCTACCAATATGCAATGGTGTTGGTGCCGACAATGTTTTCCAGCTTCTGGATGAACCAGGAACAAGCATCGAGCGGGGGGAACTCCCCTCCCAATCGGGAGACGAGTTCAAACAATAGAAATATAAGCATGAGTTTTATATCTTGGAATTGTCGTGGAGCAGGGAATGCTGATTTCCGAAGAGCTTTTAGATCCATGATTGATTACCACAAACCTAGTGTGGTCGCATTACTTGAAACAAAATTATCTGACCACCATGTCATCATGGAGGACTTTGGCTTTTCAGGTCTAGCACAGGTGGCAGCACAAGGGAACTCGGGAGGAATGGCACTAATGTGGAACAGTGATGAAGTCAATGTGGACCAAATAGGAGGAACTGATCAAGAAATCCATGCCATGGTGAAGGTAAAAATCTTACCTAAAACTTGGTTATGCTCAATTGTTTATGCTAGTAGTTTATTAGAGGAAAGAATCACTCTATGGAATAACTTAATAACAGTCGCAAATAATTATAAAGGACCATGGTTAGTACTAGGAGATTTTAATGAGGTTACTAGTGCAAGCGAAAAATTTGGAGGTCTACCTATAAATAACAATAGAACCACAAAGTTTATCAATTGCCTTAATACGTGCAAATTAATAGACCTAGGTTTTAAAGGCCCAAAATTTACTTGGTTAAATAAGAGAAAAAAGAAAAAAAAATGCTTTCATAATGGAAAGATTGGACAGATTCGTAGCCAATGGTGAATGGATTAGCATATTTCCTTAAGCCAGTGTAAAACACCTTATAAGAACTCACTCTGATCACTGCCCCATACACTTGGAGCTTATTAAAAGACCAAGCCGTAATAATAGTATATTTCGATTGGAATCTATGTGGTTATCCCACCCCACCTTTAAGGGGCTAGTATTAGACTGCTGGACAAACCAGCCTAATATTACAAATGCTATCAATAACTTCACTAAGAAAGCCATTGCCTGGAACAAGGATACTTTTGAAAATATCTTTAAAAAAAAGAACGAAATCCTAGCTAGACTAGAAGGCATTCAAAAATCCCAAAACTACACAACCAGCACTTTCTTATCTAATCTAGAAATTGACCTACTTGATGAACTACAAAAAACCCTCAAATTGGAGGAAGAATTCTGGAAACTGAAATCAAGAATTCAATGGATCCAAGAAGGGGACGCCAATACAAAGTTTTTCCATCTCACAACCTTGCAAAGGAGAAGGAAAAATAGGATATTTAGCATTAGGGATGAGGCTGGGAATTGGTGTCACGACCCAAAGGATCTTACCCACATCATAACGGACTTCTACACCAATTTATATACCACTAACCACAGTTCATCCCAAATATCACCGCTATACATGCCTGCCCTATCCACAATTAACCTCACTGACCACCCCACCCTCACAAGGATACCAAAGGAGGAGGAAGTAAAGAATGCCCTCTTCTCTTTTAAACCACTTAAGGCACCCGGACCGGACGGTATCCATCCTTTCTTCTATCAAAAATTCTGGACAATAACTAGCAACCTCCTAGTCAACTTTTGTAAAGAATCCTTCACTAGTAAAAAAAATGACTGAGGACATGAATAGAACTTTTGTATGTTTAATACCAAAACATCAGGATGCTGAAACATTAAGGCAATATAGACCCATTAGCCTCTGCAACACTGCCTATAAGGTAGTCACCAAAATTATCGTTAATAGAATAAAACCCCTGCTCAATAAAATTATTCACCCTACTCAAACAAGCTTTATAAGAGGAAGGAGAGCCTCAGACAATGCCATTATTGTTCACGAATTACAAAACTCCTTCAAAAACTCAAAAGGAAAAAAGGGAAAAATAATGATCAAAATTGACCTAGAAAAAGCCTTTGACAAGCTGGAGTGGTCTTTCATTAGATTCTCCCTGAAATCCCTAAATTTCCCCGAAGACCTAATTGAGCTAATAATGTCCTGTGTATCCTCCACATCCACCTCCATACTCATTAATGGCTCAAATACAGAATTCTTTACCCCAACTAGAGGCATTAGGCAAGGGGACCCATTATCCCCATACCTATTCATAATTTGCATGGAAATGCTCTCCAGACTCATCGACCATGAAGTTGACTGCTGCAGATGGGACCCCATAACCCTGTCAAAAAAGGGACCCCAACTATCTCACTTGTTCTTTGCGGACGACCTCATTCTCATGATGGAGGCCAATCAAAAAAGCTACGACTCTCTCATAGATACCCTGAATAAATTCTGTAGGTTTTCTGGCCAATCCATTAACTTCAGCAAATCTAGATTAATCTTTTCAAAGAACACACACCCGGATAAACAAGCCCTCTTCAGCAGATGCATTAACATGAAAACATCTAATTCAATAGGTAAATATTTAGGTTTCCCCATGACAAACCAAAGGCTATCCAAAAAAGACTTTCAGTTCATCATTGACAGTCTAAACAATAAACTAAGGGGTTGGAAAACACACTTCCTAAGCCTAGCAGGCAGAACCACCCTCATTAAGGCAACCCTTGCAGCCATCCCTAACCACAACATGCAAATCTTCAACCTACCAAAAGCTATTTAAAACAAGATAGACTCCATCCAGCGAAACTTCCTATGGGGAAGTACGGAGGAAAAAAGAAAATGCCACCTGCTAAACTGGAACAAGGTCACTACCCCGAAAAGACAGGGAGGCTTAGGGCTGGCCAAAACCGCTTGTAAAAATGATGCCTTCAGCACTAGTCTAGCATGGAGATACTCTAACAACAAGGATGCCTTATGGGTCCAAGTCCTGAGCAATAAATATGACAGGAATTCCAATCATAACACTAGTTCCAAAAGTAGCCCGTTATACTCACATATCTGGAAAAACATTTGTAAAGGAAACAAGTTATGCCAAAAAGGGAATAAATGGATTATAGGAAATGGGAAAAACATAAACCTATGGAACAGCCGCTGGATAAACCATGGGAACACGCTAAGAAATAGCATCCATGGACCCCTCCAAAGGGGGGAAGAAGACAGTAAGGTAAAATACATAATTAAGGATGGCCACTTCGATCTCTCAAAATTATCATTCGAACTACCAGAAGATATAACCCAAAAAATTCATAGCACTTATATCCAACAATACCAGACAGGCAGGGATAGAATCTCCTGGAATTCCCCGGGCCACAGCCATTTCTCCATCAAGGCAGCCTATGACCTCATAACCCAAAAGGACAACCAGACTGAAGAAAACAACTTAGACTTTAAGTGGATATGGAGAAGCAACACCCTGAACAAATTAAAATACTTCCTGTGGTTACTCTCCCTCAACAGACTCCCAACCACCGCATTCCTAGCAAAACGAAACATCTGCACATCTGATATATGCACTATTTGCGGATCAGAAAAGGAGGACATAAAACACATGCTCTTCTACTGTGCTCATTCAAAGGAAATCTGGAGGCAATGCCACATTAAACACAACTACCGACCTTCGGATAATGAGCTCTCTATCTTCTACTGGCTAAAGCACCAATTAAACACAAACAAGCGCTATAATCAATACATTACTTGGCATGTCTTCTTACCTTTTCTCCTCTGGTACTTATGGACTACGAGGAATGAAAGGATCTTTCAAAAAAACAGCTCATACCCTAACATTAACAAAGTGATTAATAATACCCAAGAATTCCTCTTTCTAAGCAACTGGAGCCCTAGCCGGATACCAAAAAGAACGATTTTTATTAAATGGCAACCACCAGACATAGGATTTTTTAAACCAAAAATAGATGGATCATGCCTAGGTAACCCAGGCAGGGGGGAATAGGCGGGATTTTCAGGGATATCAACGGAAAATGGATTCTAGGATTTAATATGGGATTTGCATATGCCACAAATATTCAAATGGAAGCCATATCCCTAGTGCAAGGTCTAAAATTAGCCATCCAAATGAGACTGACTCCCCTAGTCATTGAAACAGACTGCCAGGAACTAATCAACATGCTAAACAATGAAAATTGTCTTTATCAAAACATTATTGATGACTGCAGGTCCCTATTATCTGAGGCAGGCACGCCTCCTTTGAAGCATGCATTCAGAGAAGCTAATGGAGTAGTGGACGCCTTAGCCAAGAGTGATGCAGCCTGGACTCTTTTGCTAACTTAATGTTGTATCATTATCTGCCTGTATTTGCTATTTCAGTTTTTGATAGGGATGGGATAGGCACTTCGTGGCCTAGACAAATCTCTTGTTGTAATGACTACTAAGTTTATGTTATAAATAAATGTCTTTATTTACCAAAAAAAAATGAGAATTGCAAAGAATATGATATTATCTCACTGTGGATGTCTAAAAAAAAATTGACAAAAGAATTTTTTTAAAAAAAAATCCAATATTCTTTGAAAGTTGCTAACAAGCTATGGATGGTATAAAATGATTATTTTTATTGTGATGAAAAAGGCGTTCTTGCACTAATCATGTCTCTGTTTCGATTATCCATTCTTTATTTTTTTTAAGTTAGCATTTATTTAAAGTTGTTAAATATAAATAATTAAAAATGTGTTACTAGTCAAGACCCATTGAATTTCAGGCCTACTATGACCTAGAAGTATGAGCCATGTAAGAGATGTAGGTCGTCTATACATTTAAGCCATAAAAGAATTTGGACTAAAGAAAATTATGTTCGGTCCAAGAGTGATAAAAATAATTTTGAATATGCGAAATGAACCATAAACTAATTCAAGACTCGTTGCAATAGTAATAAAATAATAGTAATAATAATAAAATTATACAAATAAATGTCTCGAATCTGAAAGAGATAAAACAAGTGAAATACTCTAAAATACTAGAAAAACTTTAGATTGTACTTTAAATATTAGCCCATGTGTTCATACTCGAAACTTGAATTGATAGCTTAAATAATAAAAGGATCATGTGTGCATTCTGCGTCTTGACACCATTAAATTAAAAATAATTATGTTATAACCATGTGTATATTCCGTACCTTGGTTTAACATTTAATTTCAAAGAAGTACCTCGTGTGTGTACCGCATCTAGGTCAAAACAATTAATAAAAAAATATAATAAATTAAGTGAAGTGGTAATAGACAAGCCATAAGCAATAAAATACAAGAATAGTCAACATTGATTCAAGCCGAACATTAGTCAATAAAAGCGACCGTGCTAGAACCACGGGACTCGAGGGATGCGTTCGCGCAACTTCAACCAAACTTTCTTAATAAATCAACAAAAGTGTTATTAATCATGGACACCTTCGCGTGACATGATTTTGACGCGCCAAAAGAAAAGAGTATACGTACGCGTAACTCAATTCTTTAATTACGAATAATTCAAGTAATTTAAAAGCGGTAAAAAGATAAATGCACATAGGTCCTAAAAATGAGTAGTTAAATAACTTAAGCCAAGTAATATTCACTAAGCGACCGTGCTAGAACCACGATGCCCGGGAATGCCTAACACCTTCTCCCGGGTTAACAGAATTCCTTATCTAGAATTTCTGGTTCGCTGACTCTTTAAAATAAAACTTCCTCGATTTGGGATTTAAAATAAACCGGTGACTTGGGACACCATAATTTATTCCAAGTGGCGACTCTGAAAGATAAACTAAATAATCCCATCTCGAATAATGTCACTTTAATTGAAAAAATCCCTTATATACCGCCCTCGACGGGTGGTGTAAAAAAGGAGGTGTGACACTCATGGCTTGAATACTCAACATCGTAGTCTAGTAACGTTACCTACCCATAACAAAACTATTTGTCCTCATAACAAAATCAAGGAGAGTAAGTAGAATCCACACAATTAAATCTCATGATCAAATATAGTTTAAAAACTCATATATATCAAAGAAATCTCTCACTCTCACAAAGAAGTCACATGCATGCAATTGGTAACATAGACTTGCCCTTTATGTAAATGTCTACTAATGTAGGCGTACTTAGTCTAAAATCAATTAGAACTTCTTTTTGGTTGTAGTATGGGCTAAGAGACGGGTGGGATATATTTATAAATAATGACTAACCCTCCGAACTCCGAAGTACTTTTAAAACATCACATAATCAACTTTAAGCGCATATTTCTTTAACCCAACTTCAACTTCACAAACAATATCACCCCAAAGATTTTTCTTTTTTTATTTAAGCACTACTTTGATTCACACTTACTAACAAAGACAAGATGTCGATTTATTTATCTACATAATTTTCTCTTTCTTTTTCTTCTCTTTTTTAAACTATTTTTTCTTTTGTAATTTTTCTCTTCTTTATAATTCTCGCCAGCGGTGTATCTCTTACAACATATGTGCACCTTTCTTTCTTTTATTGGTTCCACTCAAAATCTATCCAAATTCCCTCCTTACTTCTTCTAGTGCTCATTTTACTAGTTAAATGCCTTAAGAGGTAAAAGGATCAAAACAATATCAATTAAGAACAAAAGGGAATAAGCTTGTAATGTGGGTGTCAAGTAAAAGTCTATAGTCTCAAAAGGGTTAACTAGGGATAATTTTATTTGTAATAAGCATTAAAACTCAAAAACACCTAAAATTATTTTTCAAACCGGAAAAACACCTAAAATTTTGCTTCAACTCACTTGTTGGGCAAGTGCTAGACCGAATTGCAATGATATTGACTAACAAAAACTCACCACACGTGGCATATGAATCACTAAGGATGGTCCCATTCCGACTCTCAAACCAAATCAAGTATTCACTGAGCCACAATATATTAAGCATTAAGCACAAAGTGAACATAAGTCAAGAACACGAGACATAGACGTCATAAAACATGCTATCCCATTCATCAAGGCAACATAAGCAATTTCAACACATAGGGAAGATACAACATGCCAAAGCTTAAAATGCTACTATCAACCAAGTCAAAGGCGTATATGAATCTCATCTTTCTCATCCTTTTATTTTCTCCATCCTAATCTACTCTAAAAATAAAAATAAAAATTACTACCCGATTCAAGGTACATCCCATGAAAAAGAACCAAGGTACAAAGAAAAATCATAGGGAATTGTTACTTCCTAAAGAAAGCCAATAGCTAAAGATTTCTCTCTATTTTTTATCGCTTTGTTTCTCATTCTCTGTTCTAATCTTTCTCTCTATTTTAATCGCTTTGTATGTATTTTATAGGCATTATTTCATACACACACCATTTTCAATCGAAAAGAGCAACCAAAATCACTCGAGAAGGTTCATTCGATTTGCTTCTCTCTATATTCATCGCTTTGTTTCTTATTCTATGTTCTGATATGTATTTCATTGTATGCCAAAGTATATGCCTTCTCTCCATTCTAATCGCTTCATTTTTTTTGCTTCTATTTTTTTTTTAATATATATTTTTCATTCTTTGCTTATGTATATTCCTTTTCTCTATTCATATCACTTTAGTTTTTTTTTTTTTTTTGTATACATAAATTTTATGTAAAGTATAGTTTTTGACTAGATTTTTAAAAAAAAAAAATTATATTCAAGTTGTAGCTAAATTGTAGATCTTGATTGAATTTATATATTTTTTAAAAAGATTAGTTGCTTTTGATAAATAGAAAAATGTAGATAAACCGAGTAAAATAAGTTTGAAATTTCGGGGGAAGTGCACAGTTAGCCACTAATAACACATGTATTTACTTTTAAGCCATTGTTTAAAATATCTTTAGTCTTTAGCCACTGCTTTAATAAACTTTAACTGCCCGGACGAAAATACCCTTCTGCTCATGTCCTTAATTTTTGAACTTAACTTCAAGACTACATGTCCTTAACTTTTGAACTTGTAACTCTAAGTTCAGGACTTCAGGACTACATGTCCTTAACTTTTGAACTTGGAACTCTAAGTTCATGACTTCAGGACTACATGTCCTTAACTTCAGGACTTCAGGTCTACATGTCCTTAACTTTTGAACTTGTAACTGTAAGTTCATAACCAAGTGTCCTTAACTTTTGAGCTTGTTAGTCTAAGTTCAGGACCTATTGTCCTTAACTTTTGGGCTTCTTTGCCTAAGTTCAGGACTTCAGGACCTATTGTCCTTAACTTTTGAACTTGTAATTCTAAGTTCAGGACCAAGTGTCCTTAACTTTTGAACTTGGAACTCGAAGTTCAGGACCAAGTGTCCTTAACTTTTGAACTTGTAATTCTAAGTTCAGGACCAAGTGTCCTTAACTTTTTAACTTGGAACTCGAAGTTCAGGATCAAGTGTCCTTAACTTTTGAACTTGGAACTGTAAGTTTAGAATCCAAATGTAGAGGTACACACTTGTATCTGTAGGTCAATGTATAGATACAGAAATGGTGTATGTATAGGTTGCAGTTGAAATGTGCGTATCTTAGCATTTCTACTTCACAAATGTACATGTACACTGAAATTGACTGAAGAGTGTGAAATTTAGCGTTTCTCTCTCCACAAATGTATATACATACATACATACATTTTACTGTGAGGTGAAAATGACATGAGGAGAGCAGAAGTAGCGTATTTTAGCATTTCGTTCGTTTGTGTAATTTGTCAGTTCGTGCAATTACGTAACCCATTGTCGTGTGGATGATAAGATGCACTGTGGGTGTTGGTGATAGAGTCAGTGAACCGTTGAGCTTTGGGTGGGGGAAGTGAACGGTTAGCCACGGCAGTCGCCGTCTCACAGACGGAGGCACAGTTCTTCTCCCTAACATGAAAGAGATAGAAGAAAGGGTAACACAGTCTTTTCTTATTAATTTTAATAGACTAGTGACTACTATTGCTAAGCATTGAAAATACTGGATAAAAAGTAAATACCACTTTAAAAAGTAGCTACCCCCACAATTTTTACTGAAATTTCGTATAGATACGAAAAAGTCCCAAATTTCTTCCGGCCCAAGACCAATTCCGCCATGGCCCAAGGAAAACAATCAAAGGCCGTAGTCCAAGTCCAAAAATCGATGGGCCCATTTGTCGACAAGAAACATGTGGGAAAAATTTAAAAGTAGGCAGATTTGCAACTGGTCATTCAAAAATAGCCCAGTTTCAAAAGTAATCGAAATTTAGCCACTTTTCATGTAAAGATAAATCTGAGCGAAAACACTGTTTAAAATCCGGAAAATACGCCCGCATATTATACGGGAGTTCCAGCATAAGTATGCTTGAACTCCCGCATATTAGACGGGAGTTCCAGGATAACTATGCTGGAACTCCCGTATAATATGCGGGAGTTCAAGTATAATTATGCTGGAACTCCCGCATAATATACTGGAGTTCCAGCAAGTATAAATGTCCAGTGTAATATACTGGAGTTTGGAGCACCAGTGCTCTAGTCTCCCGTATATTATACAGGAGTCAGCAAAGTATACCGGTCCAGCATAATATGCTGGAGTTTGTACAAAAATGCACCGAACTCCTGTATATTATACGGGACCGGTCTCTGTTGCAGCAAAATAGTGGTTATTTTTTATTGACTTGGTAAACGCTGGCTATTTTTGATTGACCAGTGCGAAAACTAGCTATACCGTGCTATTTTGACGAAACATGTCCACACACGATTGTTGGTGGCCCAACTAAGCATCACAACGTGGTTATTCTCTCTCTCTTTTACCAGCAGTCCAAAAGCAAAAAATATCATTAAATGCCACGTGTTAAATACAAAAACACCAAAGCCCCTAAACCACGCCACCCGAGGACCCCGCTAAATAAGGAGTAGTAATAGCAGCAGATTACACTAATTAATTATCGGAATTATCTAAATCTCATTCTCTAAATCTACTCAACAAAATCTTAGGTTTCCGAATTTATTCCCTGCACCAGTCTGAAGCCTCCTCCGTGCAAATAGCAAGTACTAGAGGTACGGTTTTTCTTTGCTTTTCTTTTCTGTTTTTCATTTTTTTGGGAAATTTCCGGAGAATTTGATTTCGAATTTGTGCTTCAGATATACTCTGGTGATTTCTAGCTTTCTCTTTTGTTTTTTGAGGTTATAATAGCTTTTATTTTTAATTTATGTCAAATTTTGGATTTTTTGTGTGTTATATGCTGGCATTGTTCACACTCAGTAAGACAGTAACAAAGTTTGTGGAAATTAATTTTTTTTCGGTTTAGTTCAACCTGTTTATATGCGTTCATGTAAACTCACTGGGCGTTTGTGAGATGCTACGTATACGACTAAGTAATTGTTGCATGATGTGGTATACGTGCTTAAATTAGAAATTTTCTCAGGTTAAGGTTTGATTTTTCCTCATTTTTAGACAAGTAAATCTTTTAGGAGCTTCTAGATCCTTTATTCGTCTTCCTTGTCTTGAGAATTTACTGTCTGCCTGCTTCATTATTTGTGAACCTATTTGACTAAGCAAGAAATTTAAAAAAGGAATTTGTTTGACTAGCAAGAAGTTTAAGAAAGGAAGAAATACCTTTGGAACTTGTAGGCTTGATCAAGCCATGACATTCTTGCGGCTATAAAATCATGTCTTTAAAGGGTAAAATAGGAAGTTTAAACTTAAATTGTTTTCATATATAAAAAGGTCTCGTTGTCACATAAAATGAAATGGAGGAAGTACTTGCTATTGATTATCTTAGAGGATTAATTGGAGAAGTTTCTAGATGTGGCTAGTGATTGTATGGGAATGGTTTTGCAGTATTTATCAGCAATTTTGAGTGGTGCACTGCTTGTAGTGTCTTCTTATATTCTTAGTATTGCGGAAGAATGGATGTCATCTTTTCACGGATACGAATGGTGTAGCTGAGCTTTTAGCTGATTGCTCTGATAGTAGTTGTCTTGTTTGGCTCATCACTCCGCTCCCTCTCTCCCTTCCACCCTGGTCAACTGAGTCTGATTTGGTGGTTCAGCTCATCCATTTGTCTTATCTAACTTAGGGCCATATTCACCATTGAGCTACTAATCTTCATCTCCTCTCCTCTCCTCTGCTATTTGAAGATATCTAGACAAGTTTAATCTATCTTCTGTTAATTTATCTTATATAGAATCTGTAGATGCTTGCTTATCAAAAACCTGTACTCCATTTCTATTACTACCAATTAATTAACTGTTTAAGTGCATCCATTTTTTACAATCCACCTCCAACTATGGGCCCAAAATCTGCAAAGTATTGTGAATTGCAGTCCTCCCAGAACTGAATGTCCCTTTTTTTTTTCCAGTGTAAGCGACCGCAAATAACTGTTCTAGAATCAAAACACTATGGGACACCCAGTTTACTTTTGTCGAAAGTTCAAATGTACCATCATTTTTTTTCTCTGTAACTTGACTGAGTTGAAACAACTGATCTGCTGGCAGGTACTGCAGAAGACTTGCGAAAGGCAGACATTAGACCCTAATTCCGTGAAAATGAGCCAAGCTGTTCAAGGGGACAGCTCCACCGTCCCTATTGCCCTTCCTTTGAAGCGAAGAAGGGGTCGTCCTCGTAAGGATCCTAGCCTAAAGCGTGTAGGTCAACCTCAAGTTCCTCCACGTTTTGAGCTAGTGCAAGAGATCCAACCACAGCAAGCAAATAGAAATGATGGGATGATAGGTCAGGCTGTTACAGGTGTGGTTGAGGCTGCATTTGATGCTGGTTATTTGCTCAGTGTTAGAATTGGCGACTCCAATACGAACTACAGGGGTGTTGTTTTTAAGCCAGGTCATTATGTTCCTGTCACAGCAGCAAATGATGTAGCCCCACATGTTCAGATGATTAGAAGAAACGAGGTCCGTCCTCCCGCTGAAAACCAACTCCAAGTGTATGGACAAAGGGCTGAGCGGAACGGATCGCTTAATCTTGGATCTAGGTCCTCAAAAAACAAACAGGTAGTGGTACATCCTTCAGTCCCTCCAGTGGGTGCCAGAGGCACAGTAGTTCCTGTTGTGCTACAACCTGTCAATTTAACAAATGGATTAGCATCTAGTCAAAATCATGGACCCCAAGCTTCTAATATGGAGTCTGCAAGAGAAAGAGAGGTCCAGATGGTTGCGCCATTAGCTATGCTGCCGCCTGACGGATCAGTAACCTGTGGTCAGGTACCACCGATACCAACTCATGAAACACTTCCTTCACAAACTCAAGTCAGCGACAAAGTGGCAATATGTGCTAGGCAGAAAGGGGATGGCGCTCATAGCAAGGGAGCAGAAGGTGTGCAACGGGAAGAGGTGAAACCAATTGTATCAACCAACGCTAATATACCTGTTGAAGTGACCAAGGGGTCTCAAGGATCTGCTCCGCCAGCAAAAACAGATACAAGAGTTGATAAGGCCTCTCATGAGTTGTCAGCAGAACAGTCACATGTGCTACCCGGACGAGATATTCGTGACATGAATCAGGTTCCGCCGGCAGAACCAACTGAACCTGTAAATCCCCCTCTTCGTACCCAGGCTATATCTGTTTCAAAGCCGTTGATGAATTATGGGGCTGGCAGGATGACTGAACTTTTACAGGTAAAGTAACCAAAACTTTGATAACCATTTCGAGCTCTAGAAGTTTACTATGTCAATAGAGATCTGTGTAGGTTCTGAAATTTGTTCCTACATGAAGGCTGTGCAGGAAAATCTGATGGAGAACCAGCTGCTTCGTGCTGGAGAATCTGGTATTGCTGTAACGACGATTCCAAAAACTGATAGCAGTAAAGAGGAGACTAGTGTTCAGTAGATCTGGCAGATTGTATAGTGCTACTAGAGTTATTTAATTACCTTCTGAAATTGCACCTGGTCCTTGCCTATGAATTAGTCAAATGGCGAATGCGAAAAGACCATAAAATGGGTAGCAGCTCCAGGATTCCAGAAAGCCTATCTTTTTATGTTTATAAATTCGGAATAGAAACTTGCATATTACTAAACGCTTATGGGAACTGTTTATAATGGTATATCTCATCTCCATACATGTCTGCCTTGCAATTCTATTGAATAATTATACCATGCGGCTATGTCTAGGTTGGAGCCACATTGAGCAAAGGTAGCCACTTGATATTGTAAATTCTGGTTTTGTACTAGCACAAACTTGTTTCATAGCTTTCTTTTTGAGGGACTGGTCCAATGTGATTTTATAGATAAATCAACATTAATAGCAGGTCTAAACTCTAAATTCACAGAGCTAATTTCGCATAAAAGAGCCCCATATTTGGGAAGATCGCTAAGATACTGTCGTTTTGATTCACCGGGGCAATTAATTTATTCTATTGATTCGTCTTAAAATTTTACTTAATTACCAGTCAATACTCGCCAAAGAACATGTTATAGTTTGGGGACCTATACATCACGGTAACATTTAAAATTGAATCCAAGAAATTTCTTCGACCAAAATCTAGCTTGACCCTAAAAATGAAATGTGGACTTGACATGTTTGATAACCAAAACACATCGCAAAATACACCAAAATAATGATCAAAGCTTAGCAACCAAACTATTACATGTTAGATAATCTAAACAAATGGCAAAATGGGCTAGAGTAGTGATCAAAATTAAACAAGGAGCTATCACGTCACTATATATTTCAATTCCAATTTAACATCTGACATTTAAGCTGTGTGAATCATACAAAAAGTGCGATCTTGACACCCAAAAATTTGTTTTCCTGCAGTTCAAAACTGGAAATCTGTCTCCTTTGTATCACCATCAAAACAAGAACCCCTGAGTGAAGTCCTTCTCTACCTTCAAACAAAAGCAACTCTCTGTGTAACTCAATATACAATGTTAATGCCTCTCCCTACTAATAAATAATAACCTGCTCATACAGTAAGACCGGAATCTTTAGAAAAGAATCACCCTGCCAGCGATTGAGAAACAGACGAAAAAAGAATCTCAACAGGCAGCATATTTCAACTACAGAAGTATATTCATGCAAACTTGTTAGGCAGAAATCCATTAGATCCTGGGACTTGCATAGGCCGTATAACAGGAAAAGACGCATGTGTAATAGGAATGCTTGGCATAGTGAATGGTTGTTGTAACCCTGTTATAACTGGGGGAGCCATATATAACTGCAATGCTTGTGTTGCTGTACTTCCTGCAACAAGGGGATGTACTAGGTTATTCTGCCAGTAAAATACAAGCAACTTATAACAGTACTATAATGTGTAAATAACTGTACTTCATGTGGAATTGCAGGTTGAGAGTGCAATACTTTAGGGAGAAATGTGTACTTCTATAATGTGTAAATAACTGTACTTAATGTGGAATTGCAGGTTGAGAGTGCAATACTTTAGGGAGAAATGTGTATTTATCAACACTACTTTAACAAATCCAAATCCACATCACATCAATGTTCAAGTGATCAATCATTGCAGCAAGTTGTAGTCAGTCAACTATTGTTGTTCACCATCTAGTTGAAATCGCAAGCTAATGGCAAATAGGAACACAAATTCATACTCAACAAACATATTATAGCGCTGATATGGAACCGGTCAAACAAAAAAGTGACCTGCTACGGTATCAACAAATGCTAAAACTTCCTACGCATTCTATCTGCTACTACTGGCACTGCTGTAGGTCTACAATTTTTGGGTCATCTACCTTGTAAAGGAATAATGCTTTAAAAGGTCATCCTCCTTAGATCCCAGTGTGCAAGCTTGGACCTTTGATATAGTAATTATCTACAACTACTAGCAACAATTGCATTTAACTAGTCGTTACATTAAAACAGACAGTAGAGCATTACGCATTCGTGCCTCTGAAAATAAGTAGCTGAAGCTACTAGAAGCTATTGAATTGAACTCAAGACTTTCCATTCAAAACTAGTAAACATTTGGACCACTTCTAGCTATACCATTAAATGTCCACAAACACGTACCTTGATGCTTAGGAGGATGGACCGGATGTGGAATTAATAGAGGACGTGTGGATACTTGAGAGAACCCCACTGCATTCTGAACAACATCCTATAGACAAGATATCAGACAGAAAAGAATCAGGAAATTGCAATGCTATAAACACACAAAGAACAGCAGATGGAGGAATGTGATAAAGGGCCATCCAAGTTCTATAAAAAGTCATAAAAGTTGTCCCAAAAAATACTATACAAAGTAATTCGTCTTACATGAGAAACGGGATGCATATAAACAAGTGGTCCCAACCGTCCAACCATAACCTGACAACATGAAGAATTTTAGAAGTGACATGAACATCTGCAACCGTCTTACAAGCACAAAAATAATAACAGGATGGCATGCTATTGTCATAAGGACCTCAGTTTAATAATAGGGCCACACTCCTCGACATGATAAGAATCAAGGACTATCTTCTACTCTCCACCACTAGGCGGCAGAGTTTTATTTCCAGCCTAACAAAGTAAATGGCTTCAGCAAGAGATTGCCATGCTAATTTCCCTTACATTTTGAGAATTTGGATGCACATAACCGGTTGCAGCTTGAAGGTGATGATACTGACCGGCATACCTGGCCGGCTGATTCCTGCTTCCCATGTATCCAATAGTCTACATGTTAACAAAGAAGGCTTCAGAAAAATATGCAGCAGCATCAAAACAGTAATAATTGATTCTATGTAAGCATGATGTAAAATAATACATGTGATTGATTTCATTTGTTTGATATTAAGCTGTAACAACTAATTTGAAAGGGCATCTGACAAGTGTCATTTCTAACTAAGAAAGCAGCAGCATTTCGGTAAACTGCATACTATAATATCAAGAAACAGACCCCTATTATTTTTTTTCTATCTTCAACTTCTTTATACAACAGAAGATATATCCTATTAGCACATGATTTATGGAAAATCATTGTATAAGATAGATTTTTCTTATTAACTTTTCATCTCCTTTTGTTTTTATCAACATGTTTATCAATTGCCTTTTCCTAAATGTATATCAGTGACACAATTAGATTAGATGAAGCACAGAACTGCATAATAGCTTCCATTCAAACCAATGGGCTAGTCTCCAAACACCAAATTATGGAAGTGCGATGTGGTTATGTTAGTAATGCACATTTCTTCCGGTCAATATGAGATGGTTGATTTAGGTACAGAAAATGGCAGTCAATCAACCAAAAGGATTTCGTAATCAATGGAATAATCTCAGTTACTCAGAGAAATAACTCTAGTTGTCAGAAAACTAAAGAAGGGGGTGGGGGCTGCATTTTCAAAGTAAGATAAATAATTATAATCACATACCTGTTGAGCATATTGTACATCCAAGCCACCATTTCCAGCTGCCAAATTATTATAAGGAACAAACTTAACTGGCACAGATGGACGAGAAGCAAAAGGGGTGATTTCAACTTCAGGCTCAGCTGTAGCCACCGGTACTACAGGACAGGAATCTGGCATGTACGCCATTGTTCGCATCACAGAAGGAGTAACAGTTCTAAGATGCAAAGCCGATGGAGAAAATATCTTTGCCCCAGGGTTGAGCTTAGACTCCTAGAGAGAAGGAAAATCAACAGTCACAAATCATCCTAGACAATGAATAATCCAGCAGTAAGGATAAGAATTTCCAAAAATTCAAGTACCGCGAAAGCTTGACATCACCATAAACCTACTGAAAAAATAAGCTTATATAACTTTGCATACGCATGAACAAAATTTTTGATCATGCACCTGCAGCAACTGACCCCACTAAGTTCACTTTACCTTCGAATTAGCATTATGAATTGAACTTCGTGGAGGCACCAAATCAGCTGGAGCTGATGATGAACTGACGCATGAGACTGAGGTAATTGGAGCACCAGAGGAAGTAGGGCCCAAACAAGGAGTCTTGCCTATAGTCTGCTGCTCATGGCTGTGCCTCTCATTATTCCGATCATCAAGTCTGATTGAGGAAAGAGGAGGACTACCACAAGTTATGCCATTTGATGACAACTCCAAGTTTGCTTTGAAGTCAACATTCTCAATGGCAGTTGATTGAGTTACAGAAACATCCACTGCAAGTGAAAAATTTATAATACCATTCATGAATGACACTTTTTTTTTGGTTTATGATAGATATGTATATAATATAAAGAACTCAAAGATCTCATTATCTACCAACAATCATCATTTCGTTAAGAGTTCTTTTGCAGAATAAGGAAATAGCATGTTCAAATAAGGATTCCCTTCACCATTAAGTCTTTAACAGCACGGAAAAAGTCACAATCTGTGAAAATTGATTTGATATTTATTGGGGGGGGGGGGGGGGGGTAAGGGTAATGGCTTTTCCCATATTTCCAATTTCTCCTTTGGTGACTCGGTGTCCCTTCCACGAGGACAACCCCCTCTTGTCCATTGCTTCGATTCTTTTATAGCGATTTTTAATTGGTTATACGGAGTTAAGAAGTGATGGGAAGCAAAGATTAGGTTGATTATGATTCATCATGAAACTCGGTCAACGAGAGACACTGCCTAATCTTTTTGCCACCCACCAAGAGGGGTCCACATGAAAAACTATGATATTGCGAGAACTAAAGCATTGAATCAATACTCACGATTTGAGCTTGAGCCTTGAACTTCAAGGATCTACAAAATGAAAAGAAAAAAAAATAAGTGCTCATTAACTAATAACAAATAAATCACAGCTTTTTATCTCTCACTAGATATTCAGCCAATGATAGAATTAACATACAGTTCTCTCCCTTAGAGACTCATGGCTTTCCCTGCAATCGCTTTGCTTATTGATTAAGACATCACGCACAAGTCTGTCATAATTGACATGAATGGAGAGTTGTTAGTGCTCAATTGACCATACAGAGGAGAAAAATTAAGGTTATGAGAAGTGAGATAATAATCTCATGAGGGAAGGGCAGAATCCAGTAGGTATTAGATATTGGGATGACCTTTCCCTGAATTTACATTTCATCAGAAAACAAAACTGCAAATGCCAGCTACGAATTGTGTTGATTCAGCAGTATTTAAATAATAAGATGGTTACATAATTATCTAGAAAGTAACTTATGCCAGAAAACCTCATTATTGACTTTTCACCAAAAAACGACATCCCTCTTTAAAAAGAAAAGAAAAACCTCCAGGAGCATGTGTCCATCAGGGAGAGCAACAATATAAACTAAATTCAAATTCAATGCAATACGGACCATCATGAGGATCATGCAAAATCAGATCAATATAGGACGTATACAAATCAATCAATCAATGGACTACCACTCCATCCCAAACTTGTTATGGTCGGTTTTATGAAGCCTCTACAACCATCTCGCTCTATTTGTACCCATTTATTCAAATACCACTCCCTTTGTTTCAAATAGATTGTCTTAATATGACTTGGCATAAACTTTAATAAAGAATGGAAGACTTTTGAGATACATGGTCTTAAATAAGTCATAGCATTTGTGTGATTGTAAAACTTTTATGGACCCAAATATTGAGACACTGCAATGAATTGGAATATATGAAGAAAAAACCATATCAATCAACTCCCAAAACGACATTACATTTATGATTCAAATATGCAGATAAATGGATCATGGGCCAAACTCAACCACAAAAGTTAGCTCATGAGGAGAGAATTGCCCAAGATTAAATAAGAAGACCACAACTCATTCCCTCAACTAACGTGAGACCTGACAAAATACAACTTCTGAATTTAGACTAGTCACTAATTCTTAATACATTGCTACTCTAGTAATCTTAATCATTAATCCATAAAAAAATTATTAAAGAATAATATATCTCTTTACTGTCAATATTTATTCTTGATATTGTTCTTTTTAAGATGGAATGCATGATTAATGAGTGTGTGCGGCCTGCTTAAACGAGGCGAACCACGTAACTTGTGGTGCACCGAGCTTCAAGGTCTAACTCCACCTCAAACGGGCCTCTTAACAGCACACTATTATATAGAGCTTATCTTTCACTTTATTAGGTACCTTCCTATCACATAACTTTCCTCTTATGACAACCTCCGTTAAGTCATCAAAAGACTATGTGACAGGAGAAACAAATATATTCGAGTGAGCAAGCTTTCCACTTCATTTTTTATCGTATAAGCTTTCCACTTCACTTATCAGCCTATCAACAAATAAGGAGATAGTTAACCAGAATTAATTAAGAAATTATCTTTAACGTTATCACTTCTCCGCTCTACAGATATTCATCACATTGCTTTCAATAATTTATTTTTGATTGGTAAGAAATAGGTGGGTGATGACATTGCTTTCTAAAATTTAAGGGCAAAATCTAAAGAACAAGCCACAGTCATGTCTTCTGGAACAATAGGAAGCTCTTCCATGCAAAAGCTAATAGATCATGAGGCATTTCCAACAAAGAACCAATAACAAGTCTTGGCAACACGAACCTTTCTTTACTAGCTTTCGCTGCATCCACGGTAGACTCATTTGACTTTGTTGCTCTTATCTCCTTCTTTGGATGTTCGGGGAAAGCGATATTGCTAGAAATGGTTCCTAAACTATCCCCATCGAAATGTCCTGGAATACTATCAGCATATAGCATAACCCCCTGCCAACCACAAGTATAAGTAGAGAAAAAAAATCAACCACCAGTTGCGGAGCCACGTGTTAGGGATTGGATTTAATCCCCTTCGTCCCAAAACACAGTGTGCAATAGGGTAAAAGCAATACACCAAAAAAAATAAGGGTGGGGGGGGGGGTGGGGGAGGGG
>NW_017672158.1:87293-92575 GCF_001879085.1 Nicotiana attenuata | reverse complement strand
AGGGTAGTGGTAATAGTAGTTGTGCCACTGCCAACCACAGCAGCAACAAACAGACATTGCAAAATTGGGAAGTCCAAAATCATACCTTTGCGACCACTTGAACAAGATCTTCAGACAGAATTACAAGTGTCTCTATGAAATTTCCACGTGCAATATTTGCCTTTCGATTACCCTTCTTACTCATCTTTGCTCTCTTCAAAACAATAGCTAATCCAAGTAACAAACACCAAAAGCAAAAACAACCAATAACTTAATCAACTAAGCCTTAATCCCAAATTAGCTGAAGTTAGCTATATGAACCCTATATAATCATTTCTTGCTACTCCTCTATATGAAAAACCAGAAAATCTACAGAATCAAAGACTAGAAGTCTTACATTCCTCATTTAAAATAATAAACTATAAAAAAATGAAAAAGGCCTGCAAAATAACCTAAAAGAAGAAAAAAAAGATTTGAAAAACTAAGTCCAGATCGGATGCAGAAACTGATCTAGTCCAAACAAAAAAGCCTCGAATAAACTACCCAAAATAAAAAATCCGAAGATAATTTACAGATACTATAAGAAATCAAAAGAGGGACTTGAAAAAACTCACCATAGTCATCATCTACACAGGCAGTGTGAAAAATACCCGAATAAACAGAACCATCTTTGACATAAACATCAACTGGGAGGCCAATAATACACATAGTTGTGAATAACAAAGCATCGCTCAATGTAGCATCTACGCCGTTCTCTTCCGGCGCCAAAAATCCTCCTTTTTTGCAACCCATAGCTCACTTTTTGGCACTTTTGACCGACTCTGTATAACCCCTCGTATATATTTCAAATATATTGATTTGTGTATGTCACTTTGTAGTATATGTATATCTCGTATTTGCAAACAAATCTGAAGAATGAATTGTTTTCTGTTCCTGGTATTTTTTTATGGGAGAAGAGGGGAATTGAATCGAACGTATAACAAAGAAGAACAAGTATACACCTACAACAAAAAACGGGACTGTAACTTTGCTTATGGAACATTTTACTAGTTATTGGATTTTTGCTTAGATGCCCTCGCTACTTATGATATTTCTATTATTGGCATTTATTTCCGGATTTGCCCTTTCTAAATCTAGAGTGTTCCACTAATTGTCCTACAACGACGAAAAATTTATTGACCAATGAGGAAATTGACAATTTGAAATTTGGGAGCTTATTGAGCTTATTAAGAAAAAGAAACTTCAAAAAGATGGTGGAATGGAATAAGCTAACATGCTCATGTAAAATAAGTTGTAATTGTTAATATTCTATTGTATCAAAAATTTTGTGTGATGAATGAACATTCACGCTAATTAGATGTGTGGTTGATTACTCATTCTAAAAGTTCTATAAATACAAATCATGTCAAATCTCTTCCATTCAGACCACCTTTCTCTTTGGAAGTGATTATGCAGAGAAGAAATCTAATAGCACTATAATCTAATAAAATTATTAGAAGTCTCTATATATTAGATACCATGTCCAAACAAAAAGCATCTTTCAATTGAATCTCAGCGTTCTGTGTGTCCAAACAAAAGTGTCTATGTATTGGATATCATGTCCAAACAATACCTTTTTCCTTCCTGATAATGTTAATCTGTTCTCATCTTCTAGTAGTTGCTAGCATATTTGAAGGAAGAACATAGTCTGAAATCCTTTAATTCAAGTTGGAACGAACTTTGAGCTTCGAACACTGAACACGGTTAGTTTGATCTTTTCTCTTATGCGCCTTAGGAAACATCATAAGATCCTTTCAATTGGGAGAACTCAATCTTGGATCAACAAGAACTTGATGGTTTTGTTTTTCTCCTAGCTCATCATTAGTTTTAGCAAAAACGAGAATAGTTGGTTTAATTTCAGTATATATGTCCCGATCCCAATCTCTCACCGTAGGATATCGTAATGGTTCCTAGTCTCTAAGAAAGTAAGTCTAACATGCATGGAGAAATAGCGGAAATAACGATAGAACATCAAATTTAAACCATTTAACTATCATAATAGAACTCAAGAATATCACAGACAATAACTCCCAAAATCTGGTGTGACCAAGTCATAAGCTCTACACGAATATACCGTAAATCCTAATACATCATTGTCTACATAAAGGATGAACAATAGAAAAGATAAGGACATAGGGTGACTCCGATGCCAAGTAGGTATACCTTGAAGTCTCCAAGATGTATAGCCAAATCACTGATGCCTAGCTTGATACGAGGTACTTGGATCTGCACAAAAAGATGTACAGAAGCGTAGTATGAGTACACCACAACGGTACCCAGTAAGTATCAAGCCTAATCTCGATAGAGTAGTGACGAAGATAGGTCAAGACACCTGCTAGGATAAGAAAAAGAAATTGAACAAGTATAGTACAGTCTAATAATGGAAACAAGAAAAATGAGGCAATAAGAAAATACAACAAGATAAGTTACAATTGAATTTAAAGTAATAAAGGCAACATGGAAGGAATACATAATAAGAACATCACGAAAATTATAAGGACAAATACTAGTGAGGTAAATGAGAGATAACAACAAAAATCACAAGCGAGGTACCGCCTCGTAATCTCATTTCACAATCGCAATCATAATCTTTCTTTATATCACCTCGGGAGCCTTACATTTAGTTTTGAAAATTATTTTTCTTGAAATAGTTACCCGCATTTTAGCCCACCTTATCACACCGCATGGCTTCAAGTAGTTCCCCTACTAGCAACACGCGTATCAAGCCCACCTTATCTCACCGAATGCGTTTCAACTCCTAGCCTTATATCACCGCATGCGTATCAATATTACAACACAATCACAACTCGCACCACAAGTTCCCATATGCTACAACTTGCCACAAAGTCAACAATACCAATATTTTCCACAAGAAATAGCTCATGGCTCAACCATAATTTGAACAAGAATCTCAACAATAGCAAACAGAAAGTGACTAGCTCAACAAAAATGGTATTTCAACAATAAACAACCTTGCCTCAATGTGATCAAGACTTTTACACCTTCAACACCAATAACTCAACAAGAAGATATTCCATGAGAACAACAACTTCAAGTAAATAATTCAACAATTAAAGAAGTGGCAAGACAATAAGGAAGACAATAACTTCAACTAAAGCATATAAGAGCAAGTAAGACGTAAGAGGTAGAACAAGTGTTAACAATGTCAAATAAAGCATCACTACAACAAATTTGACCTAAGGCCACACTTTTATAGACAATACTTGAAAAGTGTTGCCAAAAGTATCTGTGGGGACGCTTTATAAGGTGTGGCCTTTGTCAAGTAATTTTGGATACAGATTTTAGGCAACACTTATGAAGCGTGGCTTTTAACAGTAAATACTACACTTTTCAAGTGTTGTCAAATAATAAAATAATTGGCAACGCTTACTCAAATGTAATACCACGTTTATTGGGAGCGGTAATTTAACTTTGTATAAGCTATCCCATATAAGTGTGCTCTAATAATTCCCTAAGAATTCCCGCTAAAACTTTTTCCCTAAATCCTTTTCCCCCCTAAATCTTTTCTGCCACCAAAAAATAATTATGCTTGAAAATATCCCACTAAGTTAAGTTTTACCCAAATCACATGAAAACTCCCGTACTTCTTCTTCCCTAAAACACGCTCTAGTCATCTAATTAAGCAGATTATGGTAGATTTTGTGAAAATTGCTGATGGAGATCCTTAATTTCTTCTAATTGCTCTTCTCAAAAGTCAAAACCTTCCTTATTTGGGTTTGGTGGCCATCAATTTCAATTGGGAAGTTCGTTTGCTTAGGGTTAAAACTGCTAAAAACTTGTAAGTTTTCTATGAAATTTTGCTTTCGTTTAATAACTTTACAATTTTTGCTATCTGTTTGAAAGAAACTGTTGAAAATATCATAATTGTCCTATTTTGTTGCTTAGTTTCTGTAGCAAATTTCGTGAGGGGACTAGACCCTAGTAGTTATTATAGATTCTAGAGTGCAGGTTTTATTATAGATTCTTTATTTTGCTTAAACCCAATTGCAGTTTCGAAATCCTATTTACTGCACTCTTCAATTCACCTCCAATTTCTGCGCCATCAGCAACCATCGCAATGTGCTCCTCTTTTTGTCCCCGGGTATCCACTCACATAAATTGTAAACATTTCTCCTTTTTCCCAGCTAGTAAACCCTCTCGCTTCTTTGTTACGTTTAAGGCTTTTTCTTCTCAAACTTCTGCTTCTACTCCCAAAAGTACATTCTTCTTTCTTTTGTTTTTTGTCCAATTTTTATAACATGTATCGAGCTTCTGTTTCTCTAGTTTGAAATTGTTTACCATTCTCTGAAGATTAATCTATAAGTAGCGTTGGAGTTTAAGAAATTTATTGTAAAATTCCTATTTGCTTTTTTGGAATAAGACATTATACCCTTTTGTTTATCTCCTCCACTAAGTGTCCAGAAAAGTAGATTATCTAAGACACAACTGGAATTTAACTAAGCCACTACATGGATCTGGATTGCTCTCTTATTGCACTGGAATTTAAGTTGTATATTAATCACCGATACTCAAATTACACGAATTTGGGTGTGCAAACTATACTGGGTGGCTACTTCTGGCTGTACTGTGATTATGTAGCAATCTAGTAGATGTAGAAATGGAACGAGGAAGCTTTTCTCTTCTTTTGTATGCGTTTGGTGGTTCTGGAGTGGGGACGAATCAATTTTAGTTTTTGGTCTATTTTATTAAGCATACAATACATTCCCGGCATCTTGTTGTCGTTAGAAAAATTGAAATTCTTTTGGACTTCTGGATATATAAAGCTCTGATATGTAAAAGCTGAACGGGAAGATGTTGAAGTACTTGGTGTTTAACAGGATGGGCTTTTTAAGTTGATTTGACAGGGCTGCTTAGAATTGAGTCTATTTTACAAAAGCATTAAAATATCGGGGCATATCTCTTGAGCCTAGCACCTCTAGGCAAGAAGAAAGTATTCTGGCAGCACGGCACCGTGTTAAAACTGAAATAGGATGAACTTATTGCTTATATCAGGATTTTGTCATTGTCAACAACCTGAATTTCCTCTTATAAGCTGTCGTTTTGCATTGAGTTATCTATTTCATATGCTATTTTTCAACTGGCAGAAAGTTTAGGTGTTGCATCTTGTGTGATTGGTGTTTTAGTTTGTGTGCAGCTGATGATACTCCAGCAAGCATTGGATTTCTAGGTCTTGGAATTATGGGCTCCGCTATGGCGCAAAATCTCATAAAAGCTATGTTGCTCGGACTCTCCAAAAGTGTTGC
>NW_017672158.1:58961-87170 GCF_001879085.1 Nicotiana attenuata | reverse complement strand
AGCAGATTATGATTATCCTAAACTGGTGATCTTTCAGAAGCATGTGTTAATATGTGCATCTTTCTATATACTTGACCAGTCTAGTCAGCATCTTGATAGTAGTGCGTTGTTTTTCCAGATGGATGTTGCTTGTGGAAAATATGGAGCTGCAAAAGGAATGAGTCCAGGAAAGGGTACGATTTGCTTTGTCTCTGCTCTGGAAACTATAAGGTTTGGACATTACTGTTGCATCTTTAGCACTGAATGACGTATAGAATTCTGATAAGTGGTTGGGGGAAACTTTTTGTAAGCATAACAGGGTTTGGAAGTTATTCTTTTTTTCCTGGTGTTAGATGTCTAGCTTAGTTATATCTAGAAGCGTGAGGTTATGATAGTTAATGATGCAAGAAATTGGAACGAGAAGAAATGCAAAGTTGCTTGTACTTTAAAGGAACTAATTACAAGTTACACCATCGTGACATGCTCTAAGTCAATCTTTTATTCATATGCAAAGTTGGTAATAAAATTATCCTAGTGATTTCATATATTTGTTAAAATAGATATTGCATTTGCTGGATGCAAGTTTCTTTGGTTGCTTTTCTATGGCTTTCATACTGCTATCTGAATTTCATTTATGGCTTTGCACTCTGGTATATGTAAATGCACTACGCACGAAGGCGTAATTAATTTGGATTACTTGAACTTTATTCATAAATAGGACAACCTATTATTTGACAAACTACTAATTTTTAAATTTTTCACATAATACCTTATCTATATAAGTATACAATGAATTATAGCCACAGGCAATGCATGTACTCCAGTTATTAAGACTATCAAAAAAACAAGAATTAAGTCCAAACCATGGCCGCAAACCTTTCAGATGACAACGTGCTGTATGAAACAGTTGCTCCACTGTTGGATATCATGGCGAAGGTCTCATTCTGCCCTTCACTGAGTGTTGCGACTCTTTCCACCACCTAATATTTTCTTCCTTTATCTCAGTCAAGATTTTACCTTGGTGAAGTTGGTAATCGAGCTGCAATGAAGCTTGTGGTCAATATGGTTATGGGAAGGTTCTATTGTTGAATTCTTTCTCATCTCTTCATAGTTTTGTTCTTTCTAACTAAAGCAAATGTCAACCTTTCTTTCACAAAAAAATTTGCAGTATGATGGCTTCCTTTTCTGAAGGATCAGTACTTAGCGAGAAAGTTGGACTTGATCCAAGTGTATTAGTGGAGGTACTTCCTGATAAAACAAATAGCTTACTTTTGAGGCTGGCCCCTTGTGAATATGTTTCTTGCATCACTTTATCTTCTTGATGGTTAATAAATTATCTTGCGCAATCTCCTGTTCATTGCCTAGTCACAAATAACTCGTCTAACGATGAGAACAATATAACTAGAAACATGTTTTGTGCTCTTTAGGGCTTCTGAACTGGATTTTGGTAGGATTGACAATGTTGATAATTTCCCAAAGTATTATCTTTTTAGATTTTCGAGGAAGATTGGTATTCCATGTCGATTGAAGTTGCTGAGACTTTACCTTTATTAGGATACGATTAGGCCAACCATAAATATAAAAAAGAAAAAGAAAAAGAAAAAGAAAAAGAGAGGTTATGTCCTTGACCATGCTGTTTGCTGAAACATATACTTAAAGGATGTTGAGCAGCATCTGTGAGGCTGTTGAGTATGGAAAAGTTATAGAGATGGTTACTTAGTGAAATGACTGAATTGGCTTAAAAATAGCTCCATGAGTTTCGGGACAATGCATGATGTGAAAAATACTTAAAATCGATAATTGTCCACAAGTAAAAGTAAAATGAGAACATATACGTGAACTCTTAATTGACTTTCTGATATGAAATCTGCTCATCGTCGTTTGAATTTCAAGTACGTATAGAATGCAGGGGTAAAAAGTTTCCGACTTTCTTTTTGCCTCTTTGATGCAAGGAGAACTTCATCCTCTCAAGAATGACTTATTCAAGGGATTTCCTAGTATAAGATGCTCAGAAGGTGCATTGAACTTAGAAATATGTCTAATATCTGTTACTAATTTTGCACCATGCATATGTGATCTCGCAGGGTGCTATTAGTGCTCCAATGTACGCTACGAAAGGTCCTTCAATGGTTAAATCTTTGTATCCGACAATGTTTCCTTTGAAGCATTAGCAAAAGGTTTTCTAACATCCCAAGACTACCTCCTGTATGCGAACCTAAAGTTATCTTCAAACCAAAAAAAATATGCTTGTCTCAGGGCCTTCGTCTAGCTCTGGGTTTGGCTGAATCTGTTTCACAACCCACTCCAATTGCTGCTGCAACTAATGAACTTTACAAGGTTGCAAAATCTCATGGTCTCAGTGACCAGGACTTCTCTGCAGTAATTGAAGCATTGAAAGTGAAATTGCAATGCGAAACATAAAAACAGGCTTTCCTGGTGACCTACGTTATTTTCCTTCACAGTCACAAAGCTTGGGTGCAATATGTCCACCATTATACAGGTAGATCTTTAGCTTCACAACTAATGATTTCATTGTTAACCCTCTTTTAAGGGACTACTATATTTTGTTTAGGAGAGTGAAATGGGACTACCATATTTTGTTTATTGTACTCATTAGTCAATTTTTATTTATATATGACTGAAAATATGCAAAACATGGTGCTACTATATGCTATCATAGTCTTTGTTCTTCTAGACGAACGATTACAGTTTAGTTTCTCTCTAATTATTAATTTTTTTATATGTGTAGGAGAAAGCGGGTGATGCAATTGGAAATGGTATCAGAAAGTCAATTTGATCTTTAGTGTGAATGCAAATAATTTTTGGGATATTAAGATGTCTAATATTCATGATACTATATGAATACACTCACTTTCGAAAAGTTTATTGTTAATGGGCATTTTGACACACTGTTTTATTAGTATGTATACTCATTTGAATTATTATTTTTGGTATTTATTACCTAATTTAGTTCTTTATATCATCAAAATATATGATAATAATGCATATGCTTGAAATAATTGTAATTACATGCTATATGTAAAATGTAAATTTTTAAAAAAAATAAAAATAAATTGTATAGCCTAGCCAAAATTGTCACGCTCTAAAAGTGTGGCTATATGTCTGTACGTCTACCATGTATATAAGCAAAGACCACGTTTTCTAGGGGTTTCTTTAGAAGCCACGGTTAACAAGTGTGGCCTAAAAGGTAACAAAGGCCACATTTTTTGTGTGTAGCTGTAGGGTATAAAAGCGTTGCCATATGAGGTGTAACAAGCGTTGTCTTTGTTAACTAATAGGCCACGCTTTTAAGCGTGGCTGGTAAGGCAACATTTAAAAAGCGTGCCCTTAGGTCAAAGGTTACGCTTCTTTGGGCCACCCCCAGAAAAGCGTTGCCTAAAGTCGAAAAGTGTGGCCTTTGACCAAAGGCCACACCTTTTGCTAGTTTAGGCCACACTTTTTTGGGGTAGTCAAAGGGCTAAAATGTTGTAGTGCATGTGAGGGTAGATTAATACAATGAAAAGTATAACATTCTATGACAACTCAATTAAGCATGAAAGAAGTCCAAATAGCTTAAACCAGTCAAATACCACATATAGCCTGTGTACCCACTCGTCACCTTGCGTACACGATTTTCCCATACCACAATTAACACAAAAAACTCCAATCATAAAGGGTAATTCCGCCACACAAAGTTAGATAAGATACTTACCCCCAAAAAAAGCTAACTCAATCCACTAGTAAGCTTTTTTTCGCGAATATCTAGCCCAAATAACCCAGGACGGCTCGAATCACCCCAAAATAACTTTATACCATAAATACAAACTATAGGAAACTATTCCGGATAATAAAGTTGCAATATTTAAAATCAACTCAAAAGCTCAACCCCCCGACCCAAGTCTTGGAACCCGGCCAAACTTACAAACTTCGAACACCCATTCAACTTGCCCTTCTTTCCGAACCTCATCACACCCTTCATGGGTGAAACCGGAGCAAAACCCTCTCTCCAATCATGAATGCAACATCACAAACTCTCTGATCGGCATAACTTTCCTGTCTAGACTGGGCTGTGCGAAGCCGATCCTGGATCAACTTGACCTTCTTCAAGGCATCTCAAACCAGATCTGTGCCCAACAATCTAGCCCCACCCAGCTCAAACCAACCAATTGGAGAACGACATCGCCTCCCAATAGGGCCTCATAAGGGCCATCTGAATACTCGATTGGTGGTTGTTGTAGGCAAACTCCGCAAGCGGCAAGAACTGATCCCAAGAACCCCCGAAATCCATAACATATGCACGAAACATATCCTTTAAGATCTGAATGGTGTGCTCGGACTGTCCGCCCATTTGTGGGTGAAATGCTGTGCTAATCTCAACCCGTTTGCCTAACTCACATTGTACGGCTCTCCAGAAATCTAATGTAAATTGCATGCTCCAGTCAGAGATAATGGATATCGGCATGCCATGAAGTTGAACAATCTCGTGAATATAGATATGAGCCAGCTGCTCTGAAGAATAGGTAGTCACCACCGGAATGAAATGAGCCGGCTTGATCAACCTATCCACAATCACCCATACATCATTGAATTTCTTCTGAGACCGTGGGAGCCCAACAACGAAGTCCACGGTAACACGCTCCCATTTCCACTCGGGAATATCAAGTCTCTGAAGCAAGCCGCCTAGCCTCTGGTGCTCATAATTCACTTGCTGACAATTTAGGCACCGAGCTACATACTCCACTATGTCTTTCTTCATTCTCTTCCACCAAAAATGCTGCCTGAAATCCTGATACATCTTAGTGGCACCCGGATAAATAGAGTACCACAAACTGTGGGCCTCCTGAAGAATCAAATCACATAACCCATCCACATTGGGAACACATAATCGACCCTACATCCACAACACACCATCATCTCCAACAGAAACCTCCTTGGCATCACCGTGTTGTACCGTGTCCTTAAGGACAAGCAAATGGGGGTCGTCATATTGATGCTCTCTGATGCGATCATATAAAGAAGTCCAAGAACCACGCAACCAAGAACTCAACTAGGCTCTGAAACATCCAACATAACAAACTGGTTGGCCAAGGCCTGAACATCAATGGCTAGTGGCCTCTTTGCTGCCGGTAGATATGCCAACTACCCATGCTCTCCACCTTTCGACTCAAGGCATCGGCCACCATATTGGCATTCCCGTGATGATATAGAATAGTGATATCATAGTCCTTAAGCAACTCTAACAATCTCTGTTGCCGCAAATTAAGATCTTTTTGTTTGAACATATGCTGGAGACTCCGGTGATAGGTTTAGACCTCACATGGGGAACCATACAAATAGTGCCGCTAAATCTTCAAGGCATAAATAATAGTTGCCAATTCCAAGTCACGGACATGATAATTCTTCTCATGAACCTTCAACTGCCGAGACGCGTAGGCAATCACCTGCCATCTTGCATTAACACCGCGCCAATGCCAACACGTGGTGCATCACAATATACAGTGTAAGACCCCGAACCCGTACAAAACACCAACATTGGGGTTGTAGTCAAAGCAATCTTGAGCTTTTGAAAGCTCGCCTCACGTTCCTCAGACCATCTGAAAGGAGCACCCTTCTGGGTCAATTTGGTCATGGATGAGAAATCCTCTAAAAACGGCAATAGTATCTGGTCGAACTAAGAAAACTCCAAATTTTAGTAGTTGAAGACGCTCTAGGCCAACTCTAAACTTCCTCAATCTTCTTCGGATCTACCTTGATCCCCTCACTCGACACCACATGATCCAAAAACGCTACTGAATCGAGCCAGAATTCACACTCAAGAAGTTTACGTACAACTTCTTCTCTCTCAAGGTCTGGAGCACAATCCTCAAATATTATTCCTGATCCTTTCGGCTGCGAGAGTATTGATAAGTGGAGATTTTAACTACTTATTAGCGTCTTTTAGCTTTTATTTTAGTCTAAAAGTGTTTAATTGTTGTCCCCGAAAACTGATGAAATGTGCTTAATTGTAGGAATATTGGAAGATGGACTCCCGAGATGAAAGCTAACTCAAATAGTAGTAATATGAACTCAAGGCCATAAAAGGCACTGAAACTCAAAAGTGTGGACAGCAGATGATGAAGGAAAGGCTAGTAGAGTTTGGTGCAAAGTGCGGTCCGCACATGAATTGTGCGGCCGCAAAAGCTCGGACAGGAGCAAAGTTTAGAGAATATGCATTCCAAGTCCATAAAAAGTACGGACCACACAGGAATTGTGCAGCCGCAGGAGCGAAAGTGCGAACCGCAGAAAGAATGCCTTGCGGCCGCAGATTAGAATTATGCGGCCGCAGTTATCCAATTCCTGACAAGTTGAAGAAACCTGCGGACTGCACATGGAATTGTGCTGCCGCGGAACCTCCCGAAGGGCATTTTTGTCCGAAATTTCCAGCCCTGTATAAATAGACGAGTTTCACAATTTTAGGTTAACTTTTGATATCAACATCCACAATAGTCGTTTCTCTTTACTTCTTTTTGTAGTTTTTCATATTTTGGGATATGTTAACATAGATTTTATCATTTTAAGTTTGCAATATGAGTTTAATTAGCATTTCTTCTTCTATTTCTTCACTTTCAAGCATGAGTAGCTAGATTTTTACTAGGGTTATGACCCAGCCCTAGTGTGTAAAGCTTATAGGTGTCTAATTTAGTGCTTGTTTATGGTTAGGTATTTATTATTTAGCCTTATTCATGCTTTAATTTGTGGAATTAACGGTTGCAAACATTAGTTCATGTCTATTTGACTTAGTCTCTACTTGAGAAAGAGAGACTTAGTCTAGGAAATCTTGGCTAACAAGAAATTGGGTCAATAGAGAGATTGATAATCTCAATTAAAGGGTTCTATCTAGCGATAGTAATAACCCGACTTGAGCTTTTATCAACCGTTTTGAGCAATACCCATTTGGACTTGAAAAAGCCAAATTGGGCAAAGTCACTCAGTGACCGAGAGGTATTGAGTGGGTAATTGAGGATTGATAGCTATAATACACCCCAATCAACAAAACAAGCAATAAGGTTTATATCCCATTAGGCAAACACCTAGGTGATGGTCATAGCCCTAGGCTTTTTACAAAACTTGAAAAACAACAAAAACAATTTCTTAGTTTAATTTCTTAATTTTGCAATCTTAGTTTAAAATAGACATAGAACCAACATTAATTTGGGGAAGTGTAAATTGAGATAGCTCAAACTCATACACTACAATATATACTCCTAACTTCCACACATAGCTCCTTGCGAAATTCGACCACGACTCCTTGTTGGGTATTACTATTGCAATTGATCTTTTCATAAACTTGATTTGAGGTGTGAATTGGACGATCAAGTACACCAGACGTCGTCAATAAACACAATGACAAATGAATCAAGATATGGGCGGAATACAATATTCATCAGGTGCCTAAATATTGCAGGGGCGTTGGTCATCGCAAATGACATTACAAGGAACTCGTAGTGACCATATTGAGTCCTAAATGCAGTCTTCGGCATATCTAGATCCCGGATCATCAGCTGATGATACTCTGACCGCAAATCAATCTTTGAGAACACTCTGGCACCCTGTAGCTGATCAAATAAATCATCAATGCGCGTCAATGGGTACATATTCTTTATTGTGACCTTGTTTAACTACCGATAATCAATACACATATGCATAGAACCATCCTTCTTCTTAACAAACAGAATTGAAGCACCCTAAGGTGACATAGTAGGCCAGATGAAACCCTTATCAAGTAACTCATGCAGCTGCTCCTTCAACTCCACTGGTGCCATACTATATGGTGGAATAGAAATGGGCTGAGAGCCTAGCAACAAGTCAATACCAAAATCAATATCTCTATCGGGCAGCATGCCCGGAAGATCTGCTAAAAATACATCTAGGAAGTCTCTCACTATCGAAATTGTCTCAACGGTAGGAGTATCAGCACTGATATCTCTCACAAAGGATAGATATGCATAGCACCCCTTCTCAACCATCCGTTGTGCCTTAAGGAAGGAAACAACCCTACTAGGAACATAATCCAGTGTACACCTCCAATTTAGCCGCGGAAAACCTGGCATAGCCAGTGTCACAGTCTTGGGCTCTTGGCGTGATTATTTTGAATAGAATGATAGGGCGACAACAAGTCCATGCCCAAGATAACATCAAAATCTACCATACTGAGTAACAATAGATCAACTCTGGTCTCAAAACCACCAAAAACAACTAAACATGACCGATATAAACGGTCCACAACACTAGGAGCTCCCACGGCGTGGACACATATATAGAAGAACTCAAAGAATCATGAGATATACCCAAATACGAAGCAAAGTAAGATGATACATATGAGTAAGTGAAGCTTGGATAAAATAAGACTGATGCATCTCTATGACAAACCGGAACAATACATGTGATAACTGCGTCTGATGCAACCGCCTCTGTCCTACCCAGAAAAGCATAGCATCTAGCCTGGCCTCCCCCTCTAGGGCGAATCCTAGCCGCATGTCCCCCACCCCTAGCTGGTTGTGTAGATGGAGCAATAACCATGGTCTGTGAAGTTTGTGGACCAGGTGGAATCTGTAGAGTTTGAGTAGTCTGTGGAGGTGCACCCCTCCTAAGTATAGGAAGTCCTCACCATACGGCGGGTATCACCACACTCAAAGAAATCTCTCGGTGGGCGTGAATTCTAAATCTAGCTCGGGCCTGGTTGGCTAGATTGACCGTTGAAAGCACCCCGTGTAGGAGGTGCACTAGATAGTGGCGATGCATAATGGGCAACCTAAGACTTGGAAGTAGCCAGAGTACCACTAGAAGCTGGAAGTGCTGAATGAACTGGATGGATCACATAGCCTCTATCATGATGGGCAATTGGGGTGTGGGTACCACTATATCCTCCAGAATCTCGAGGCCTCTTGGCCTCCCTGTCTTCTCTCTCACGGCCCCGCATATCCTCCAACCTCCATGCGATATGTACCACTTTCTGATATGGGGTATCTTTCTCCAACTCTCAAGCTATGTTGAATCTAATACCATAGTTGAGCCCCTCGATGAATCGACGGACTCGCTCCCTGATTATAGAAACTAAGGCAGGTGCATGTCTGGACAACTCACTGAATCTGACAGCATACTCTGACATTGTCATAGTACCCTGGTGCAACTGCTCAAACTCCGCGCGCCATGCATCCCAAAGGCTCTGGGGAATAAATTCTCTCAAAAACATCTTTAAAAATTGAGTCCATGTGAGTGAAGCTGCATTGGCTTGGCTACCCTCCTCATAAGCCCGCCACCTCTAATACAATGCTCCTGACAACAAGAATGTAGTAAAAGCAACCCCGTTTATCTCCACAATTCCCTTGGTGCGGAGAATACAGTGGAATTTCTCTAGAAAACCCCGTGCATCCTCCGTAGCTAGGCTGCTAAAAGTAGGAGGATGATACTTCTTGAACCTCTCAAGTATAGGCTACTCCTTCTCAGATGCCACTGCCCTAACCTCGGGCTAAATCGGAACAACAGGTTGCGCCGGCATAACCTCTAGGACCTGATCAACATGGACCCTCTGCTCTGGAGTACTGGCCGCGGGAGTATGAGCTCCTCCCCCATCCTGAGATGTGGCTGGTGCAAGTGTAATCAACCCCGTCTAAGCTAGAGTGCCGAACATGCTCAGGAATTGTGCGAGGGTCTCCTAAAGTGTAGGGGTGGCAATAGGTGCCTCGGGTGCCTGCCCCCTAACTGAAGCTACTGGTGGATCTTCTTTCGTAGCTCGAGCAGGTGCTCTAGCTGCACCACATTCCCCTCCTCGGCCACCGCTCCGGCCCCGGCCTCTTGTGGCTCTAACAGGGCGCGTAGGTGTCTGATTGTCGGATCCAGCGGTGTGTGTCCTCACCATCTATGAGAGAATTCTAAAACAAATATTCAGAACTTTGAAGTCAACAAATTTGCACGATAAGGAATCAAATAAGTGAAGTTTCCTAACAGTTTTGTAGCCTCTTGAAGATAAGTACAGATATCTATGTACCGATCCACAAGACTCTACTAAATCTACTTTTGACTCATAACACCTATGAACACAGTGCTCAGATATCAACTTTTCACGAACCCAATCTCCCATCGTAGGATGCCATGATAACACCTTGTCTTTAAGACTAGGTAAGCCTAACATGTCACGACCTTAATCGAAGGGCCGCGACGGGCACCCGGTGCCTAACTCAACCGAGTACCAATATAACATATCTTTCTTATCATACTATCATGTATAAATAAGCTGCAAAAGGCCGTCATGAGATAACTAGAATAAAACATAAGAGCATACTTAACATAAGATGGCCCAACATGGAATACAAACTTATACATGTAACATACGGGCCTATAAGACCAAAATGATCACTTGTACACTCGTACATAGGCCGGAAAGACCATACAATCTTTCATATGCATGACATCTGTCTACAAGCTTCTAAGATTACATAAATATCATAAAGGTCGAGACAGTGCCCTGCCATACCAATCAATACATATCCAAAGCATACTGACCGAATAGACAACTCCGGAGCAAGTGGAGTGCACCAACACCTTCCGCTAAGCTGATAGCCTACTAGGAGGACTATCGACCTATATATCGAGGACCTGCGGGCATGAAATGCAGCATCCCCAAGTAAAAGGGACGTCAGTACGAATAAAGTACTGAGTATGTAAGGCATGAAAAGTAGTATATAAAAGGCATGAAAGAAACATGGAGTAAAGGACTCAACTTGTACCGAATAACTTGATGAATCATGAAACTTTTATAGTGTCATGTATATGTGTATAAATTTAATGTATAGGTATAAGTGTACTGACATCATCATGCCTTTGAGGGCATCCCATCATATCATCTCGGCCTCAGTGGGCAAAATCATCAACGTATGCCAGCTGATCAGGTGGTGGTGCATATATAATATCGTAACCTTTCCACATACCCCGTATACATATAATATACGCGTATATAATTCCACATGGGTCAATGTACATGTATAAATGAATGCAATGCATAATGAAGTAAGTTAGTAAAATCAATATGCCTTTAGATAAACTTTATCAACTTACGTATTTTCTGAGACCCATGAACAGAAAATATAATAATAGGGCACATGGGGAATCAATAATATAGGCACCCCTAGTACTTCTATGAATAGAGTCATTTATGAAAGTTGCTCGTTTGCTCATTTCATTTGTATCATATGGATCATGCCAAAAGAAAAGAAGGGATAGCATTCACATACATTTATCGTTTACTTAACCTCATGGAATTGGTTCAACCCGTTAGTACTTCAATCTGCAACAACGATATGGAAGCATTATTGAGCGTACAAAAGCTAGAATTCAACACAAATGAGCGACTAGCTCGTCTACGAGTAATTGGACAACATCTCCCCTTATTCTTTTCCTTTCCTCAGATCAAACAACAAGACCAACATGCCAAGAATGTCAACAAACATATTACATCAATATCCTACCTTAAAATCCATCGCATCACATTACCAAAATAGTCCACACAATCTCACACAACAACCCAGTGTTACTTTGCACTTTTCCATCCCTAAAATTTAGCTAGAACTTTTGAATACACTTCAATATTGAAAACCACAATATACTCATGTAATACATACTGAAGAGGGTGAATGGGTTATTCTTAATATTTTCTCCCTGAAGATGCTATGTGAATTGCTAATGAAGGTGAAATTAAGTGTAGTTCACATTAGGCATTAAGGAAATCTTGATGGAAATATGATGAAATATGAGTACGATATTTCCCCATCGTTTTCCTCCATGTAATCGGTATTTTGTGTGGCTGTGTATAAGAAGGTTATTGGAAATCCTTTGTCCATTGTTCTGGTGTAAACTATTAAATGTTGGTGGGTAAATGGCTGATGAGAGGTATCTAATTGTAATCCTTGATTAAGCAAGCCTAAAAGTTGGGGAAATAAAGATAGTGCCTCCGTTAAGTGCCATGGCAAAGTTCGTAAGTCGAGGAAGCCACCTTGAAGGAGGAAAGTGTTGTGGAAGGGAAAATATTTTTCGCTTATTTGTATAGCAAATGGTTGTGATTCGAAAGGTACTTTTTATGTGGTATGATTTAAATGTGTCCAGTGATGCTTTGCTGGGTTGTGGATATGTTGTTAGGGTTGTTTTGGTGATTCCCTGACAAGTGGATAGGCCCAATTATAGAGGAGACTCTACCAAAATTTTTTGGAAAGTTTGGGAGTTAGTCAAATTTGGGGAATTATGACGTATGAAAGGAGGAGATGAATTATGTTGAGTGTTCTGGGCAGACTCTACTCCTCATTCGAGGACGAATGATCCAAAGTGGTGGAGGATGTAAGGCCCCATAAAATTTCTCTAAGGAATTTAAGCTTTGGTGGTACCAAGTTAGGCTACAATGTTCAGAAGTAGTAAAAATTTATCTTCGCGATTTGGGTTGAAGAATGCACTGAGGAGTGGATGAAAATTTTTGGCAAAATAAGGCAATTTTACGGTCTATTTCGCGATCGCAAAATCGTTTCACTGGCCGCATAATCATCGCAGAGTTGAGCAGAAAAGTTGTTGAATTTTAAGGGTTGTTTCGCGTTCCAGTGTGCGATCGCATACTTGTTTCGTGGTCCGCACTTCTGTCGTAGAGTGAGGATGAGGAAATTTTGTTGGGCGATTCTGTGGCCCATTCTGCGGCCGCATAAGTGGTCTACGGACCGCAGACCGGTCCAGAGCCATCCAGTTCTTGGCATCGTTTTCACGGCCCATTTTGTGGGTCACATACCTGTACTGTTATGCGGTCCATTCTGTGAACGCAGACCTGAGTTCGGGGGGTCCATTTTTCCTATTTTTATAGCTCGTCCCCCTTTTGATAAATAGCCTTTGGGGCTTATTTTGGAACGTTTGTCTGGTGATTTTAGAGAGAGGTAAGAGCATTTTAGAGAGAGAAGGGGGAAACCTAGCTTTCTAATCATCCAATCTTGCACCAACCTTCGAGAATCAAGGAAGCCAATCACTAGATTATCATCTATGCGGGTAAGCTCTACTCTTAAGCTTTCATGCAAGAGATTATGAGTTTAAATATATTGTGGGGTTGGAAATAGGCCATGCATGTGACACTAGGTTGTGGTATGTGGGGTTAATGAACCATTTTGGGTAGTTTCTTGTTGAAATTGGTTGAGGGGGAAAGGGATTTCCATTGTAGAGCCTTGTAGTCTATTTCGCACGTTAGGTGTTTGACAAAATTCCTAAGAGAGTTACACCATGGGAATCCTTCTAATTATTAACTGATTTTCGCTTTCTTCCTATAGATTGTTGTTGCTAGAAGCGTTGGGGAGTTGTAGTAACTTAAGGAAAGTCGAACAAGGTATGTTGGCTAAACTTTCTCTCTTAGAATTGAATTCCATAATGTTCCGTAAGTTCAAGTAGGGTTGTCTCAAGATTTGTAATTTCTATATTCCGAGTTATCCCCTATAAACTTGATTATTCTGAAAGAGCCTTATGTCGAAAGATATATGTTCAAAGTATGGTTTGCATTTTAAGATGGTATGGCTTTGAGTCGTGTTTTAAATGAAAACTAGTATACCAATTGGGTGAGAAAAACTCAATATGCTTAAGACTCATAATTGCTCATATGTGTACCTTAAGTCTTGATTGAAAATGTCTTGTTGTTGATAATCTATAAAGGTGCTTGAAAATGAAAAAAGTGAATTGGAGAAATAGAGTGTTGCCAACGTTCCAAGAATTTAAGTTATAATTGTGGCTAGTGGTGCTAATGAAATGAGAAGATATGAGAAGATTATGAAATGATCCTCGACTCAACTGTTTTAAAATGACTTCGAAATAGACTTGCCTAAAAGCTTTTGTACTCAATTTATGCCCATAAGTGGCTATTTTTAACTAATGCCTTGCCTTATAAATACATCCAATGTGATTCGAGTTCTTACATACTCCAATGTTGAAATTGTACATTGTCATTATTGGGAAAGAGTATTTCAAGAATAATTGGTGTATTGCTTTTTTATGACTTTGATGTGTGTTTCTATTGCTGGTTGGTACGTCCCCTTATTTGGAAAGAAACCTTTTGTGTTTAAAGTTTCCATTACTAATGAACTTGAGGTATATGATTTCCGAAATATTCTATATGTTGGTATTTGGTGGTGATCCTTTAAAATAAAGGAGGTGAATGTGTGGAATATGAAATACGGCCATCGTGCCAGGAATAAATAATCTTGTGTACAATTGTATACAATTTTATTTATGTACCGATCCACAAGACTCTACTAAACCTACTTTTGACTCATAACACTTATGAACACAGTGCTCAGATACCAACTTGTCACGAACCCAATCTCCCATCGTAGGATGCCATGATGACACCTTGTCTCTAAGACTAGGTAAGCCTAACATGTCACGACCTTAATCGAAGGGCCACGACGGGCACCCGGTGCCTAAATCAACCGAGTACCAACATAACATATCTTTCTTATCATACTATCATGTATAAATAAGCCGCAAAAGGCCGTCATGAGATAACTAGAATAAAATATAAGAGCATACTTGACATAGGATGGCCCAACATGGAATACAAACTTATACATGTGACATACGGGCCTATAAGACCAAAATGATCACTTGTACATTCAAAACATAGGCCGGCAAGACCATACAATCTTTCATATGCATGACATCTGTCTACAAGCTTCTAAGATTACATATATATCATAAAGGTCGAGACAGTGCCTTGCCATACCAATCAATACATGTCCAAAGCATACGGACCAAATAGACAACTCCGGAGCAAGTGGAGTGCACCAACACCTTCCGCTAAGGTGATAGCCTACTAGGAGGACTATCGACCTATATATCGAGGACTTGCGGGCATGAAACGCAGCGTCCCCAAGTAAAAGGGACGTCAGTACGAATAAAGTACTGAGTATGTAAGGCATGAAAAGTAGTATATAAAAGGCATGAAAGAAACATGGAGTAAAGGACTCAACTTGTACTGAATAGCTTGATGAGTCATGAAACTTTTATAGTGTCATGTATATGTGTATAAATTTAATGTATAGGTATAAGTGTACTGATATCATCATGCCTTTGAGGGCATCCCATCATATCATCTCGGCCTCAGTGGGCGAAATAATCAACGTATGCCAGCTGATCAGGTGGTGGTGCGTATATAATATCGTAACCTTTCCACATACCCCGTATACATATAATATACGCGTATATAATTCCACATGGGTCAATGTACATGTATAAATGAATGCAAGCATAATGAAGTAAGTTAGTAAAATCAATATGTCTTTAGATAAACTTTATCAACTTACGTATTTTCTGAGACCCATGAACAGAAAATATAATAATAGGGCACATGGGGAATCAAGAATATAGGCACCCCTAGTACTTCTATGAATAGAGTCATTTATGAAAGTTGCTCGTTTGCTCGTTTCATTTGTATCATATGGATCATGCCAAAAGGAAAGAAGGGATAGCCTTAACATACATTTATCATTTACTTAACCTCATGGCATTGGTTCAACCCGTTAGTACTTCAATCTACAACAACGATATGGAAGCATTATTGAGCGTACAAAAGCTAGAATTTAACACAAATGAGTGACTAGCTCGTCAACGAGTAATTGGACAGCATCTCCCCTTATTCTTTTCCTTTCCTCAGATCAAACAACAAGACCAACATGCCAAGAATGTCAACAAACATATTACATCAATATCCTACCTTAAAATCCATCGCATCACATTACCAAAATAGTCCACACAATCTCACACAACAACCTAGTGTTACTTTGCACTTTTTCCATCCCTAAAATTTAGCTATAACTTTTGAATACACTTCAATATTGAAAACCACAATATACTCATGTAATACATACTGAAGAGGGTGAATGGGTCATTCTTAATATTTTCTCCCTGAAGATGCTATGTGAATTGCTAACGAAGGTGAAATTAAGTGTAGTTCACATCAGGCCTTAAGGAAATCTTGAAGAAAATATGATGAAATATGAGTACGATATTTCCCCATCGTTGTCCTCCATGTAATCGTTATTTTGTGTGGCTATGTATAAGAAGGTTATTGGAAATCCTTTGTCCATTGTTCTGGTGTAAACTATTAAATGTTGGTGGGTAAATGGCTGATGAGAGGTATCTAATTGTAATCCTTGATTAAGCAAGTCTAAAAGTTGGGAAATAAAGATAGTGCCTCCGTTAAGTGACATGGCAAAGTTCGTAAGTCGAGGAAGCCACCTTGAAGGCGGAAAGTGTTGTGGAAGGGAAAATATTTTTCGCTTATTTGTATAGCAAATGGTTGTGATTCGAAAGGTACTTTTTATGTGGTATGATTTAAATGTGTCCAGTGATGCTTTGCTGGGTTGTGGATATGTTGTTAGGGTTGTTTTGGTGATTCCCTGGCAAGTGGATAGGCCCAATTATAGAGGAGACTCTGCCGAAATTTTTTGGAAAGTTTGGGAGTTAGTCAAATTTGGGGAATTATGACGTGTGAAAGGAGGAGATGAATTATGTTGAGTGTTCTGGGCAGACTCTACTCCTCATTCGAGGATGAATGATCCTAAGTGGTGGAGGATGTAAGGCCTCATAAAATTTCTCTAAGGAATTTAAGCTTTGGTGGTGCCAAGTTAGGCTAAAATGTTCAGAAGTAGTAAAAATTTATCTTCGCGATTTGGGTTGAAGAATGCACTGAGGAGTGGATGAAATTTTTTGGCAGAAGAAGGCAACTTTATGGTCTATTTCGCGATCGCAGAATCGTTTCACTGGACTCATAATCATCGCAGAGTTGAGCAGAAAAATTATTGAATTTTAAGGGTTGTTTCACGTTCCAGTGTGCGATCGCATACTTGTTTCGTGGTCCGCACTTCTATCGCAGAGTGAGGATGAGGAAATTTTGTTGGGCGATTCTGTGGCCCATTCTGCGGCCGCATAAGTGGTCTACGGACCGCAGACCGGTCCAGAGCCATCCAGTTCTTGGCATCGTTTTCACGGCCCATTTTGTGGGTCACATACCTGTACTGTTATGCGGTCCATTCTGTGAACGCAGACCTGAGTTCGGGGGGTCCATTTTTCCTATTTTTATAGCTCGTCCCCCTTTTGATAAATAGCCTTTGGGGCTTATTTTGGAACGTTTGTCTGGTGATTTTAGAGAGAGGTAAGAGCATTTTAGAGAGAGAAGGGGGAAACCTAGCTTTCTAATCATCCAATCTTGCACCAACCTTCGAGAATCAAGGAAGCCAATCACTAGATTATCATCTATGCGGGTAAGCTCTACTCTTAAGCTTTCATGCAAGAGATTATGAGTTTAAATATATTGTGGGGTTGGAAATAGGCCATGCATGTGACACTAGGTTGTGGTATGTGGGGTTAATGAACCATTTTGGGTAGTTTCTTTTTGAAATTGGTTGAGGGGGAAAGGGATTTCCATTGTAGAGCCTTGCAGTCTATTTCGCATGTTAGGTGTTTGACAAAATTCCTAAGAGAGTTACACCATGGGAATCCTTCTAATTATTAACTGATTTTCGCTTTCTTCCTATAGATTGTTGTTGCTAGAAGCGTTGGGGAGTTGTAGTAACTTAAGGAAAGCTCGAACAAGGTATGTTGGCTAAACTTTCTCTCTTAGAATTGAATTCCATAATGTTCCGTAAGTTCAAGTAGGGTTGGCTCAAGATTTGTAATTTCTATATTCCGGGTTATCCCCTATAAACTTGATTATTCTGAAAGAGCCTTATGTCGAAAGACAGATGTTCAAAGTATGGTTTGCATTTTAAGATGGTATAGCTTTGAGTCGTATTTTAAATGAAAACTAGTGTACCAATTGGGTGAGAAAAACTCAATATGATTAAGACTCATAATTGCTCATATGTGTACCTTAAGTCTTGATTGAAAATGTCTTGTTGTTGATAATCTATAAAGGTGCTTGAAAATGAAAAAAGTGAATTGGAGAAATAGAGTGTTGCCAACGTTCCAAGAATTTAAGTTATAATTGTGGCTAGTGGTGCTAATGAAATGAGAAGATGTGAGAAGATTATGAAATGAGCCTCCACTCAACTGTTTTAAAATGACTTCGAAAATAGACTTGCCTAAAAGCTTTTGTACTCAATTTATGCCCATAAGTGGCTGTTTTTAACTAATGCCTTGCCTAATAAATACATCCAATGTGATTAGAGTTCTTACATACTCCGATGTTGAAATTGTACATTGTCATTGTTGGGAAAGAGTATTTCAAGAATAATTGGTGTATTGCTTGTTTATGACTTTGATGTGTGTTTCTATTGCTGGTTGGTATGTCCCCTTATTTGGAAAGAAACCTTTTGTGTTTAAAGTTTCCATTACTAATGAACTTGAGGTATATGATTTCTGAAATATTCTATATGTTGGTATTTGGTGGTGATCCTTGAAAATAAAAGAGGTGAAAGTGTGGAATATGAAATACGGACACCGTGCCAAGGAATAAATAATCTTGTGAATGGCCCAATGAGCCAAGGAAATATTGTTATTGTAAGTGACTAGAAATACCAATGATGATTTATACAATGTGAAAGAGGCTGAGGTGAGTACAATTGTATTTATGTTACCTTTGTGTGCAAATCAAATCAAAAATGTTTTTGGGAGTTTCATTAGCAAAATCGAGGAAGGGTGGGTCATAAGGCCCACACCTAAAACTACCAGTGTCAGTGTAGGGGTGGATTGTGATTATTCCCTTCATTTGGAATGAAATTGAAATATTTGTGAAATTGTGATTATTCTCCTTAATTGGGATGAAACTGGTAATAGTTGTGAATTGGAAAAGTCAACCCACGCGGCATATGTGGGAAGGCGGACTAGGTGATCGGGTGGAGATCGGATGCCATGTTGAGCACATGGTTGGTACTACTCTTGGTAACAACTTTCTTTCGCATCACATGTCAAACCACATTGTTCGCGGGGAGTCCTAGCCGATCGGGCGTGATCGGACTCCGTGCTAAAAAAGATAGTGGTATATCGGTGCTAATGATCTCCCAACCAAAAATTGTATGTGAAGTTTGTATTTTTAAAATTATTATGTTTTAACTAGAATTTGGATATTGTTGATTGTGACTTGTTGTTTCTATATGTTGCCTTTTCTTATATGGGTGTTCTGTTTTGAAAGAGGACTTTTAGCTTTACATACTAGTGCTATTCGACGGTACTAACGTACCTTTTGCCGGGGCGCTGCATCTTTAATGGATACAAGTGATTCCACAACAGGCGGCATTGATCAGTGATAAGCGGCACACTCTCTTCAGCTGACTTGGTGAGCCCCACTTCATTTTGAGGTCATGTATCTTTTGTTTCTCATGTGTGTTTTAAGGTATAGTCTGGGCCTGTTGCCGGCATTTATGTATTACTCTTCATTTGTACTTAGAAGCTCCGTAGACAGGTTGTGGGTGGTGGTTGATGTTGGGAGTCAAAACTAGAAATTTTGGTATTTGGAAAACATGTTTTTCATTATATCTATAAACCTGTAATATTTTGGAAATTATGAATAAAGATGCTAATGGAAATAAAATGGAAGTTGCTAATGAAATCTTATTAGTGTTTGATTAATGGAGTAGATCACCTTATTATTTATGAATGAGTTTGGGTGGAAAGAAATCTAACAGGCTTGCTCGGCCGAGTTCACTCGATTGAGCGCCGGTCGCGCTCCCAGAGTTTATGGCATGAAAGCGGCGACCCAATGAGTTTGCATATTGCTCTCTGATTGAAGTTGTGGATGTGATTCTGGAGGAGGAAGATGAGGCACTGAACGCAAAAGACCCACTAGCAGCCTGCCTGATGAACTTAGAAGAGGTAGATGGTGAGGACTTGGCGAAATGAGTTTTGGACCTTGAAGGCCAAGGGTACTGGAAAAGAGAGCTTGAATTCGAGCCTTTACACTTAGAAGGAAGAAATACCCCTCCAGTTAAGCCTTCAATTGAAGAGCCACCATAGTTGGAGCTAAAATTGTTAGCGTCTCACCTCAGGTATGCTTTCTTAGGAACTAGTTTAACATTACTTGTCATTATCTCAACTGGTTTGTTAGATATGCATGTAGAACAACTTTTGCAGGTTCTGAAGTAATGCAAGACTGCCACTGGGTAGACCATTGCAGACATAGAGTGTTACACCCCATATTTTCGTACGTAAGAGTACGTCTTAAGTTAACTGATGTAAGCTCAAAAATGAGATCATGTTTTAAAGTACATAAAGTAAGTTAATCATGTTACCATGGAGGTTACAAATACTTAAGATCATGAATACCAAGTACCAAGAGGGTTGGAAGGCTTAGAAGCTAAACCAATTGAAGAAAACAAGTTGGGAATATTATAACATGTACTTTTGGGGTGAGAATATGGTGCTTAACATTATATGTAGATTATGTTATGAGTTATTTTAGTTGTATAATAGACTTGTGTTATGTTTTTAAGTCAAGCTTGTTGTGGAATAAAAGTTGGAAAAGGTCATCACAAGTTACATTCATAAATGTGTTGAAACTTAGGTCAAATATAGTTGAGCTTTTATCCCAATATACTCATAATTAGGGGATAATATACCTACCAAATTTAATATCTAGGAGTCTAGTTTCTAATTCATTAAACCGTTCATCGATACGACATAGGAGTAGAGAGATATTTGCAATTTGGCGAGACTACGCAGACTGCATATGTGACAAGTAGGTGTGTCACTAAAGCTTTTTGAGCAATACATTTAATATGTTATATGAGGTCTTTTTGGTACATATTATATACCAAATTGAAGGTGTTTGAATGTAGTTTCTAACGGTCTTAACCATTTGTTCATATGACATATGGATAAAAAGATATAAGCGTCGGAAGAAGGGCCAATGCTAGGGAGCCAAGCTAGCACCTCTTTGACTTTTCAAAATTTGATATATATAGGGTTTTAAATCGTCTTTCTCTTCATTTTTCATAGAAAACGACCAGAACCCCCAAAAACTTACCCATAATCTCTCTACAAGTGTTAGATTAACATCCCGGGTACGAAATCAAGAAGCAATAACATTAGAACGATCCCTACGACGTAAGTATCGCTATATCACCTCTCTTTTTCTTTGTACTTTCAGTTTTGGAAGGTACTTCATAGTTAAGAAAATATATACTTTCTGTATTTAAGCTTTTAAATGTCAAGGAAGGTTGATAAATTCGTTTCCTAATAGTTAGAACTCACGGGACGGTGATCGGAAGCCGTGAGTTCGATTTATTTCACTTTTAGTGGACTGTTTTGTATTCCACTCGTGTTGGCCTCTTGTGCTGATGTTTTATGGAGTTTTGGAGGATAAAAGGTGTGGATTAAAACCACATAATGACGGAATGGTGGGCTGGTTATTCGTCATTACATTTTTTAGGTTGTTTGGCACTACTTTGGTTGTGGTTGTATGAAGTGATTAGGGTATGTGGGCTATTTTGTGATATATTGTGATGGAGATAAGGTTGGAAAATGATGCATACATATTGTTATTGGTGTGATCTTGTTGTTGTTGGTATATGGTATTGGAGGGGGCCTTGTTACAGGGGAGATGCTGCCCAAATTTACGCAAACGAGCTACTAGTTTAAGTTGCAGACTTAGCCTTTACTCAGTACTAATTTTGAATCTCCTTATGCTGTGGTAGATTGAGTTGAGTTGTTTGAAGAATTGCTTGGAAGTTATTAAGGACTCAACAGAGTTAAGGTATGTTAAGGCTAAATCTTTCCTTCATTTTGGCATGATCCCGTAACTACATGCGTTTGATAACGAGGCATAAACAAAAGTTGTTATTCCTAATTTATGTATATTATCCTAGTCTCATAAGCTACAGTATTCTACCTTACCGGGACTTCATATTCAGTTTAGTTTTGTCTTCTTTCAGCCAAGAGAGCAGAGAGTCTATATATATACAGTATTACAGTATTTTTACCACCATCGAGCTATAATCGATGGGCAGGCCCCTATTGGGCAACCTCTGATCAGATAGTAAGTTATATACCGAGCCTACTATGGCCAAGTGCCTATGAGTGATCCAAGAATGGCCAAGATACAAAGTCTAGTATGGCCGAGCGCCTATAAGCGAGCCTACTATGGCAGAGTAGTTACACATATCAAGCCTTATAGGGCTGGACAACTATTGTACTTACTATATTGAGAGAGATGAGTCAATATCAGCATGTAAGCATATTTTCAAATTATATTCGATTCCCAGGTACTTTCAGTTATTATACTATCAGTTCAATTTGAGTTTGCATTTATTCTATTGCCTTACATACTCGGTACATTATTTCGTACTGATGTCTTTTTTGCTGGGGATGCTGCATTTCATACATGCAGGTCCTGATAGACAGTTGGATAGACTTCCCGGTAGACAAAGTCAAACATCAGCTTGGTTGGTACGCTCCACTTCCTTGGACTTACCAGGTCTATACCTTGGAGTCCATTTTATATATACAGGTTTTATGGGTAGGTCAAGGCCCTGTCCCGACCATGATACAGTTCAGTTATCCCTAGAGGCTTGTAGACGAGTCCTGTACATTTTTTATACCAGTATTGTGGCTTTACCAGCCCTATGTACATGTTTAGTTTGGTATTGTTGGTTGTAGACGTTATTTTCAGATGATTCAGAATATGGCCTTATCTGCCTAAGTTGAGGGTTACCCCTCCAAAGTTCACAGTTATAGTGTGGTACGCTCGAGCCGAGTATAGCACCAGGTGCCGGCCACACCTCTTCAGGTTTGGGGCGTGACTAACTTGGTATCAGAGCAGTTCTATCCCAGAGAGTCTACAAGTCGTGTCTAGTAGAGTCTTGTTTATGGGTGTATTGTGCACCACACTTATAAGCAAGAGGCTATATGGCATTTAGGACTGTCACTATTTCTTCTTACTCTAGATCGTGTGGTAAAGCTGAGTTGTAAGATTCAGACTCCTAACTTTTATTTTATTCGTAATACAACGATACCTACATCCAAAAAAACAGTTGGTAATAGATTGAATGTGGCTGTAGAAGAGTTATGTTAGAAGAACTCAATTTTGCATCATGCTTACGATGAGTAAATGTGAGGTCTTCAACATATCATGTGTGTACTAAGATGTGTAAGCTTCTTGGTAAGGATCCCTAAGGCATGAATATTTATCCACCCATATGTTAAAAAGCAACGAGAGAATCAAAAGGTAGATACAAGTTTCAATAAGTAAAAGAAGCAAGGTGGAGAGAGGTACGAGGTACCCAGTTAGTGAAGATTATCAGTATTTAAAATTCAGGCAGAGAAATATAAGTATTTGAGTTACCGTCAACAGTAACAGAAGTATGTACAATTGGCCACACCCATCTTAGGTATGCCATGTGGGAGCTAACATATATTATTTAAGAGAAGGATGGGATATAATGATTCAGCTGGCTTATAGAGTAACCCAAAATGGTGGATGGATTGTTAGCATTAGCTAACATTTTTGAAGGATATTGAAAACGTGGTAATAGTTCTCCGTGTGAGACATCCCGATGGTGCACTCTAGAACAGTACATTTAGATATGAATACTAGAATGTCCAGAAAAATTTTAGAAGACATGCAGTGGAATAGAAGGGATAAATATTTTACCTTTGTATGGCTCCCATCCCTAGTAAAGAGAGAGTGCTAGGCGACTCGAAGAGCCAGTGGATAGAACAAGGGGAGCTAAAAGCGAAAGAATGTTTTGTTGAAGTTTTCAGAATAAGGTAATAAACAGAGATATTAGTAGGAGAATAAAAACAGAGTAAATGAAGCATTACGAGTAAGATGTGATAAAAGGGTGGTAACGGTAAATTATAATATGACATGATGACATAGTCTATAGTCAAGTAAAGAAAAAGACAAGAGGTGACAGGCTTTGAGACTATAAAAGAGCATAATCCATAAAGTCATATCCTTATTTTGAGAAAATGAGTTGGTGAGTCCAATGTGATTACCACAACAAAAATTTAGACCCCGGGAGTAATAGAAATCAGCATGGACTAGTGAACAAGATAAATTGAACATCAATTAGGGATCGAATGATGTGATAGTAGTCGACATCAAGAGAATTTCAAAGATCGCAATCCAACAATAATTGAATGGAAAAAAGAAGAATAACCTTTAAAGGTCATTCAGGAAGACGCTTCTCTAAAGCAAACAATGTGAGCAAAGTTATGCTTAAGGGACTAAGTGTGCTAGTTACACTAGGTGTCACACTTGCGAGTAAAAATTCAGTTGTCCCTAGTATAGAAGGGTTATCGCAAGGTGAGTAAGAGTCAGTGAAGATGTGAAAAGATGCCAAAGATGAAGAGGTAACTATGGACTAGTAAAGGAAGAATGCGGTAAAATGGCGAAAGGAATGATATTGCATTTATTCAGATCCTACAGATATGCTACAACTCCAGAATATTATGCAAGCACGACGCTGGGGAGAGGCAGTAAGGGCTCCCACACCAGATGTTATTGATAAAAAAAAGTGTGAATGAACCCTTGATACATTAGGAGCCAGTGCAAAAGGTAAGTTAAGACAAAAGACATAAACCAAGAGAGGTTACAAAGAATATAAATATGAGCATGGACTGACGAGTAGTTAGTAGTTGATTCAGGAAGAGCTTAGTTATGGCTAGACAAGAGGTCGTAGATAAATCAGTAGATCATGCAAGATAAACGTAATGAAACCCAGCATAGGAAATTCAGTCTCGTAGATACGACATCGTAATCCTTGAGAAATATTCAGATAGGAGTTGAGGTAGTTATAATTTCCATAAAAGCGTTACGGAAATAAAAGAGAGTGCCACGGGGTACAAAAAAAATAAGTTCAGAAATAACCCTACGAGAACAAGGTCAAGGAGGTATGTAACTAAGGATATTTATAGGTGAATAAGAACATCAAAAATTCTGTAAGGTATATGATGTGATAAGCTCACAACTTTACAAGAGTCAGAGAGTCTTACCAAAGTGCTAGAATGAAAGACTAGTTGAGAAAATAAGTAAGAAGGCTTCAAACTAAGCATAGTGACCTAAATAAATAATGGTCTTGTAACAACAGTCTCACTACAACATCGTATGCACTCTATAAGAAAGTGGTACCTATTGTCACTAAGGAACGGAAAGTAAAATCCAAAGTAATATTCGAGATCATATGAGTTGCACAAAATTCCAATATATGTGGGCACTAAGATAAGCCAAGTATTCATGCAACAAGTGGTAGAACAACCAAGAAAAGTAATTGCTTACTTTTAACAAAAGTTGAGAAGGCACGAAAGGAATTATTCGATCTATGACCCAAAGTTAGTTACGTTATGAACACACTCAAGATTTCGAAGTGTTATCCATGTAGCATATATGTTGACAATGATACAGTTATAGGATACTCCAATATAAGTTAAAAGAAAGAATTGAGTCCACGTCACATACAAAAGCTTGAATTGCTAGAAGGTTATATCATGGATGTTCCATAGCATCCACAAGGAGCTAAAGTAATAACTAATACCTTGAGCCGCAGATTAGAAGATAGCATAAGCATACTTAAAGGCTGAGATAGAAGAGAAAACTAAAGAGTTACATCAGCTAAGTGAATTAGGAGTCTGATTATTAGACCCCGATGAGTATAGAAATCGTGATTCAGAACGTTGTAAAATCACTCTAAATATCATAGGAACAAAAGAAATAGTACAACGGCCATATTCTATAATGGTTGTACGATAAATCTAGTTAGAAGAGTACCAACCTCATAAGAAGTTGGTATGAAGCTTTGTATGCACATGAGATGCAAATATTATAGTAGAGCTTTAAGGTGTGGACGTGAATTCCACCTATGTGGAAGGGAGGTTATGAAAGACATAGAAGATACGATGCAAGATTTAAAGGTAAGTAAGGTACAGTTGAAGAAGGTACGAGATGCCCAAGTACAAAAGGCTACGAATAATCCAGATATCGGATAGAGGACTGGAAGCATCGTAATTCTGCATCAACAAATGATAGTGGTGTCGTTACTGGCATATCTTACAGCCTATGGTTTCCAGGTACAGAGAGGTCTAGTTAAGAGAGTAAAGAAGAGTTATAGACGACGTGATGTCTCGCTTGAGGTTCCAGAATAACATAAGGAAATTTGTGGTTCTATCAAGTTAAAGGAAGGTTGCGAGTAGTACAAAAATATATGTGTAGGTCGCAAGCTAAAGTATGGTGGAGCAACAAGTTTTTAGGTAGACGTGAGTAAGGATAAGAAAAGGTAAGTGAGAAGGTGACGAGAATAGGTAAGCCCTCGGGATTAAACACATCAAAACAACAGAGCTGATGGTTTCCGTAAGTTATAAAAAAAACTCAGTACACCTTGAATGAACTCGGAGTAGTTTAAGACTAGGAGCATTTCAAAAAGAGGGAATGCTGCCTTGGTACTTGTCACGACCCCAATTCACCCTCCATGAACATGTCATGATGGCACCTAGTTCCTACAACTAGGTAAGCCTAACAGTGCGGAAATAACAATTTAACTTGCGGAATCATTAATTAAACTGAACATATGGAAAAAAAATATCAACTGAAAATAAGGCCACCTGGCCTATACAACTCTAAAGATATGCGGATGTCTACAACTCAATCCCAAAATCCGGAAACTCACGGGAAACACAGGCTTATAGAATTACCATAAGTACTCTAGTCTCCAGAATGTCTACATCAAAGTATGATAGGAATAAAAGCACTACAACTAGAATAAGGAAGAAGACTCTTCGGTCTGCGAACGCTGCAGATATACCTCGAAGTCCCCGTGTATCTCCTCACCTCAAGTATAGTGCGCCTGAGTAGAGGTATCTGGATGATCTGCACATGAAAAACATGCGCAGGAAGGGCATGAGTACACCACAGCGGTACTCAGTAAGTGCCAAGCCTAACCTCGGTTGAGTCGTGACGAGGAAGGTCAGGGCCCAACTGAGATAAACAAAATATATGATGAAATAAGGAAAACAGTATAGATAAAGTCTACAGCGAGAATCTAAATAGGATAAATAAGGGAAACAACAATAGGAAGCAGAAACGAAACGATATAAGGAATACTGCTCACAACAGGAAGTAATAGCCAGGGATCTCTTGGTATCCCGAGGATCTCTTAGTATCCTCATCATATGCACTAGGGATCTCCTGGTATCCCGAGGATCTCTTGGTATCCTCATCATTTACATGAGGGATCTCTTGGTATCCCGAGGATCTCTTGGTATCCTCGAATCTTACATTTGCATGTGCCGGGGATCTCCTGGTATCCCGCACCTCAATCCAGAACAAAACAAGTACAGGGGGATCTCCCGGGATGCCGTCCCGTAGTCCCAATTTAAAACACACAATAACAGCCCAAACATCAGGATAAATGCTAAACTCAGAACAAGTAATAGAAATCCTAGCCTAACATATTCCACGTAGCACAAACAAGACAGTTTAAGCACTTAAGCAAGTAGGTCAACTAAACATGCTCAACTAAACTAGCATAGGGTAAACTTACAATTCAAATAAGCAGGTAAGCAAGAAGACTCAATTTAAATACTTCAAGTAAAAACGGATTTTCAACAATTAGCTCAAGTACGCGCTCGTCACCTCACGTACGAGGCTTTCAGATATCAAATATCATGTCCTAAGGGGAAGAGGTCCCCCACACAAGGTTAGACAAGCCACTTACCTCGAACCGGCTCAATATCAACTAGAAACCATGCTCTTGCCACGAGTATCCGACTCCAAATGGACCAAATCTATTCAATTCAATTACAAATTATAAATAACATCGCAAACAACTGGTTTTGCTATTTAATTCAAAGTTACGGCGTAAAATTAGGTGAAATGACCGAAATGCCCTTCAGGCCAACGCCTCGGAATCGAATAATTTTCACATTTTCAGAACCCTCGTACTCTCACGAGTCTAACCATATAAAAATCTCCCAAATCGGAGGTCAAATGCTCACTCAAAACCCAATAGTTTGTTCTAAGAAGTTTTCCCCCATTTTGATTCCAAATTCGAAATTAGATGATGGATTAAGCTATATATTGATGGAATACAACAAAAAGGGATTAAGGAAACGTTACCCAATGATCTTCTCTTCAATACCCACTCAAAATCGCCCTCTCCCGAGCTCTCAATTGATTTTTCCAACTTTAGAAACTCAACCCTCGAAATTCCCTTTTCTGAACAGGTGTTTCCGCTTCTACGGACAAGGGACCGC